>NW_023270739.1:598247-701074 GCF_011800145.1 Mirounga leonina | reverse complement strand
GATAAAGCTTGTCTCAGGAGAGGTTTGTCTCAGGAGAGGCTTGTCTCAGGGGAGGCTTGTCTCAGGGGAGGCTTGTCTCAGGGGAGGCTTGTCCCAGGGGATAAAGCTTGTCTCAGGGAGGCTCTACCAGGAGGCCCTATCCTGGGGCTGGGGTTGTTGGTGAGGAAGGGAGCCGGCCAGCCAGAGGGGTCAGCCCAGGCAAACGTTCAGAGGTGTGTTGTGGCTGGAACAGGCCACAGGAAAGCGTGCCTGCCCAGGGCCGCAGGAGCTCCAGGGAGACCAGCCAGGGCTGCCCCACAGGCTCACCCTGGCTCTGGGGTATGACAAGGGAGGGGCCAGGAGGCTGAGCGGAGGGCCTGGAGGGCCAGGGGCGGTTCAGAGGGCAACCGGAGCCCCTGCTGGGTTCCCACACCGGACAGTGGGGCAGGTGTGGCCTCAGGGTCAGCGAGCGGCAGGAGGCTGGGGAAAGCCCGGGTATCTGGCCCGGGCAGGCGGGCTAGAGCCTCAACCAATTAACCTGCAATCGCCCGGGGAGATGCTAAGGGGATTTGCCTTTTGTCTGGCTAATTATTCTGCATCTACACTTTCCCTTTCCTAGGGAGCTCAGACCCTTTGCAGAGCTTTAATTAAAAGGAAGCCGCTTTCTCAATTACCCCAAGGGTGGGGCAACCAGTGAAAACCCCAGAGGTCGCCCTCCCGGGCCCAAGCAGAGGCTCTGGGGCATCTTCCCAGGGCCCGGCTCCAGCTCCCACAATGCTGGTGGGGATTATCCGCCTGGCTAGGAGGAGGCCTAGGCCCCAGAGGGGAGCTTCTGTCCTGAGGCCAGAGGCCCACCAGCCCTGGCTCTCCCACCTGCCCACCCCCGCCCGGAGCTCCAAGGCATCCCCAGAAAAAGGCGGGAGGCCCTGGCCGCTCAGGGGAGTGGGGCTGTGGCTGTCTGGTTGTGAGGTCTCACAGAGAGGACCCGGGGAATCTCCCAGGCCTGTGACAAGAGGGCCACTTCCTGGGCCCACCAGACCCGAGGGGCATGAGGCAGGCGTCAGGTCCAGCATGTGAGACCCCCATGCGCCCAGTCCCCAGCCCTACTGGGCACCCAGAAGGGTCAGAGAACGTTCACTGCGTCAAGAAGAAAGACAGGAGGGCACAGAGATCAAATCGCCCTGTTGACATCGTTCCTGCAGCCGCCACCGGCGTGGGGCACTTGGGACCTCATACAACCCTGAGATTACCCTGCAGGGTGGGCACAAGCCCCATGTACAGATGAAGCAACAGGCCAGTGGGAGTGAAGGAACCAGGGGCTTCCCCTTGGGTGTGCACAGGCCCCAGGCTGAGGAGGACCCTGCGCCCCGAGAGGCTCAGGCTTGCTGGAACTGAGAGCCACGGGGCCCGACGCGGCAAGGTCAGGTGCGGGGAGGAGGAAGAGCCTCCTATGGGGCAGACCTGGCAGCCGCCATGGGTCCAAAGAGCCTCATTCACACTCTCAAGTTCGATGTGTCTTTGGGGTTTAACTGCTCCGTCCACAGCTCCCACTCTGGAGCAGCGGCTTGGGGAAGCCAAGCGCCTCCTTTATATCTGGTGCTGTGCCCGCCGCCTTCCTCACCCGGGCCATTTAGACCTCACGGAGCGTGAGGTTAGAAAATCCCCACTTTACAGAAGCGGAAGCTGAGGCTTGCAGAGCTTAGGCCGCCCAGCCCCAGGCCTGGGCAGAAACAGGAGGGCCAGGCACGGACGTAGAGGCCACACTCTCCCACCGTGCCAGGCCCTCGTGTGCAGGAGTCTCTCCCACGAGAAGTGAGCCCCCCAGACCCTGCTCCGGGCCTGCATTCGGGTGGGCGCCTGGGGCTGGTGCTGGCAGAACGACAGCCAACCCTGGAGCCCCTGCTCCTGCCCTTGTTTGCACAGCACTGGGGACTTCCTGGAGGAGGGGATGCATGAACCGGTCTTGAAGGATGTGTAGGAGTTTGCCCAGCAGAGAGGACTGGAAGGTCACCTTAGGCAAGGAATAGTGAGCCAGTCGGCCCAGGGGGAGCAGGGGCACCAAGAAAGGAAGGGGCTCAAGGTCCTGTGGATTTGAGTATGGGCTACTCCAACCTGCTGGGGTGTTCAAGAAGCCAGCAGCCAGCGAGGCCCTGCAGATCAGAGCCTGGGCTAAGCCCTGTGTGGCCCCTGACATGGTCGTACATGGGTGGGGCCTGGAGTCTTGCCCCTCTGCCCTCCCTCCTTCCCTCCCTCATTCATTCACTCACTCATCCTTTGGTTCATCCTTCAGTACTTTATTCTTTCACTCGTCACCTTTGGGAGGCCTGGGGGCAGGTGCTGGGTGTGGGGCCCACGGAGGAGAGGTCTTCCTGACTATGTGGACAATCAGGAGTGGCCGCTGAAAGCCCAGAGTGAGAAGTGTGAGAGCATCCACTGATTTGACCCCCGGGTCACCAGGCCATGGCCAGGATCACCAGGGGTGGAAGCAGAGTCAGTGGCCCAGGCTTGATATTCAAGGCCCTGAACACTTAGACCCAACCCCTGCTGGCCTAGGAACACTGGGACTCCCTGCCCCCAATCTGGCCCTCAAGCTCCCTGAGCTTTCCTGACCTCAGCCTTGCCTCCAGAAGTCCTTCCCCCATCCCCACCAGTCAGATCATGAGGGTTGAATTCTGCTTAGAAAGCTGTGGGGTGGTCCGCCTTGTCTGAGCCCCGCAGCACTCCCTCCCCCCAGATGCTTCTCTCTGGGCCCTGGATCCTTGTCTGGTTTCCTGGGTGGCAGCTCCTCCCAGCAATGCCAAGCCTTTCTCACTCCACGGGGTCCAAACAGGAGGACCGGGGTCTGCAGTGTTGGGGGAAGGGCTCCCCTGTCGCCTCATGAGATTGATCACGGGGCACGGGGGGACTCTGCCCGAGCTCCCCTCTCCATGGGGCGACACCCAGCAGTGGACAGTGGCCACCAGCCCTCCCAGGAAATGGCAGGTGTGTCATGGACCATACTCCCAGGCAAGCCAGCCTGCACCCAGGAGCAAGGCTCCCTGCGCCACCTGCTCTGACCCATGACCTCAGTGACCAATTAGCATGCCTAAAAGTTCTCAAAGCATTCCTGCAACTTGTTTTTTGTGGGACGGTCTCACTGAGGAACATTCGAGCGCAGTTCCCTGGCTTTGACTTTCCACTGGGACTTTCCTCCGGGACCTCCAGCTGAGTGTGGGGTGATGGGATTGGAGCCGGGCTGCTCTGTCCCAGGCCAGCCCTGGGGGTTTGAGAAGCCCAGCTTCAGGGAGCCTCTGTTTGGGGTGGAGCCAGGGGACCCGTGCAGCCTGTATGGCCTGGGGCAAACCAGGTCCCTCTCTGAGACTTGCACACCTTCCATGAAACTAGAGTTGGACTCCCTTTGTGGTTTTCCGACATTTTTTTTAAAGATTTATTTTTATTTATTTGAGAGAGGGAGAGAGCTGGAGGGGGAGGGGTGCGAAGGGAGAGGGAGAGAGAACCTTAAGCAGATTCTGTGCTAAGCACAGAGCCTGATGCAGGGCCCGATCTCACGATCCCGAGATCACACCCTAAGCTGAAACCAAGAGTGAGATGCTTACGACTGCACCACCCAGGCGCCCCGATTTTCTGACATTTTTAACAGGGGAGCCTCTTTGTCAAATTAACGCTTCTGTGGAAACCTGACTGTCAAAACCGGCCACAGCAGAGGTGCCCTGCGGCGGTGGGTCTGAGGGCCAGAGCCCCTGCACAGAACCCGGGGCTCCCGGGGCATAGGAGAACAGCCACGGGAGGCAGGCCCCATCCCACACCCTCCTGAAATGACCTTCGGGGCAACAAAGAGCTGCTGGTAACTCAGGCCCCGACCCCTCCCTCCAGACATGTTTCCTGTGAGGTGAGGCCTGCCTGGCTATGTGCCCAAGGATAGCTGCACCCCTGAGGATGGGCTTAGGGCCTCGTGCAGCCCCCAGCGCAGGGACGTCCCTGGATCTGGTACTTAGTACACTGTTCGCTGGGCAGTCTTGGCATACAGTGGGCGCTTAAAAAATGCATTCACCGGACAAAGGCTCCACGTGAGCTCCAATCTTGTAACCTAAGTCCAGCCAGGGCCTCAGGCCCACCCCCCCCACTCCCACCCCCACCGCCCCAGCATGGAGGGGGTGGGGGAGGGGAGTCACTGGGCCTGAGCAGTCTGGTTGCTCCTGCATTTGCTCTGCTAGGCGCCTCGGGTTTTGACCTTCGGTTGTTTTCTGGTATTGATGGCCTTTTCTCATCATTGAACCAATGTCTGGTACATATCCATCCATTGGGTCAACAAGACATGGCTATGTTTCTGCTCTGCCCCAGGCCCTGTCACTGGGCCGCAATGATGAAAAGGCAGCCATATCCCATCCAAGGGTGAGCGCACTGGCAGAACCAACCAGAAGCCTGGGGACGAGCTCCGTGAGAAGTCTGGGGAACAGGTCGCTTCTAAGTTTGGAGCCTGGAAGGATCTCGGAGTCGGCGGCCGCCACGCTGAGCCCTGAGGAGCAGGAAGGCGGCCACAGCCATGCAGTGGTCTTTGAAAAGATCGTCCCAGTCAGACGATACTTCACTCAACCCCATAGGTAGGCAGGGGGACAGGAGGAATTCCAAGGGTCCTGGGCAGACCCTAACCAAGTTGGAGGTGAACCCGACAGCCCTGGGCAGGAGGGAATGGGTGGGGACAGAGCGGTCACGAGAATGATAAGAGACACGGCTTACTAAATGTTTACTGAGGCAGCACCTCGAGGGAGGACCCACGGAGCCAAGGACCGTGGTGACCCACGTGCTTTCTTGCTGGCTCTGGAGTGTGAGTGATGCCAACCCAGGCCTGCTTCGCCCCAGGGAGGCCCTCAACTGCCTGGTAGCCCGTGATGCAGCAAGAGCTTGTGTTTCTCTCCAAACCCAAATTCTGGGTGCAGCAGCTTCTGGTCTGCCCTCTGCCTTGGTGGACCTCTCCCTGCTTTGCCCACTTCTCTTCCGGGAGAGTCTGTCTTCATGGAGACTTCACGGAGTCTATCAGCCTCAGGGACATCCAGGTTCTAACCCCAGAGCCTGTAAGTGTTTCCCTCTATGGGACATGTGATTAAGGAACGGTTTTGAGATGGGGGATGACCCTGGATTGTCCTCGGGCCTCAAATGCCATCACAGGGGACCTTCTGAGAGGGAGCAGGGCGGGTCTGACGTACACGGAGGAGCAGGGCACACAGAGAGATGGGCAGATGCTGGCCTTGGAGGCTGGAATGACATGGCCATAAGCCAAACATGCTGGCCGCCACCAGGAGCTGGAGTGGTCCTCCCCTCGAGTCTCAGAGGGAGGCAGTCCTGTGGACGCCTTGACTTTGGACTCTGGTCTCAGAACCCCCAGAAAGTAAATGTCTGTTGTTCAAAGCTACCCTGGTTGCTGTCATTCATCAGGGCGGCCCTGGGCAAGGGTGCATTGGGAAGGCGCCCAGCACGCAGGGAAGCCAAGTTGCCATCCTCGTGGTGCGGCTCAAACATCCCTGTGCCTCTCCCTGAGGCCGTGAGCACTCTGGGGATGTCCTCCACATGGCTCGGGAGCTGACACGGAGCAGTCAGAACGGTGCTCCTCAATAGGGCTGTCTGCCCCCCACATTGTTAACGGAGGGGGCCAGGGGACTGCAGGGAATCCGAAGCAGGGGAAGGCTTCCGCAGAGCAGGAATTTCTAGAACGCCGCATTTCCAAGCCGGAGGCCCGTACAGAGAGGAGCAGGCGGTCCGGGCCGGAGGGACACCAGGCTGAGCCAGGCGGGAGGCGGGAAGTTGCCTGGCTAGTTCCGTGAAGGACAGCAAGGGTGGGTGGGGCCCTGGGAGGCTCCTAGAGCCGCAGGGTGGGGTCCTCGGGAGGGAGCGCAGGGTGGGGCGTGTGGGGACAGGCGAGGCTTCCTCCAAGCCAGCGTGGCTCAACCAAGCGTGTGCTTGAGGCCCCAAACCCGCCACCCGAGCCCTTTTAAGAATAAAAACAAATATTTGTGTTGCATGTTGTGTGTGTTGGGGTTTAGTTTTCCTCTGGAGGCTAAAAATAGGTGCATCTCAGCGTCCCTGCAGGGATTCCTCCCCCCGCGCCCCACCCCGCGTTGTGCAAGGGCCTGGCCAGGCGCTCTGGGGCTCGTGCCAAGTTTTGACTTAACTGCCGGTGACAGGGGTATGAAGGTATCAGAAGATGATTATGGGATGAAGGTGTCCATTACAGCTGCGCAGGAGGCAAGTCCTCGCCGGCCGGCCACACCCAGGTGGGCAGGCGGCAGGGCCAGGGGCACCCACCCATCACCCGACAGTCATCACAATCACCCACCCGCCTTTCAGAGTAAACGGACAACAATAACACAGCCTGATGGGGGTAGTGCAGGGCACCTGGTGCAGAACGGGGCATCCCGGAAGGAGTGACATCAGGGCCACCAGGAGGGAGGCCGGAGGGCCCCAAGGAGGGTGGAAGGGAGGGGTGGGTGAAAAGCCTGCAGGCCTGTGAGGGGTGGAGGGTAAGTGGGGAAATGTGATTGGCCAGTTCAAGGGGTCTGAGCAGGGTGGGGGCCCACCAGACGGCTCAGGTGCCCCAGCTGCACAAGGCAGCATTCCAGGGGTATAGCTAGAACATGAACCTGGGGGTCTGCCAGGCTGCAGGGAGGAGTCCAGGGCAAGAGGCCCCAGGGAATCCCAGAGGGACAGCCGAGGGTCAAAGAGATCTCTGGCCACGGCAGCCAGAAAGACAGCTTCCTGGCCACGAAAGCCCCGTGACAGGGACAGAGGGGACCCTGGGGTCCCTGAGGCCTAGCC
Source organism: Mirounga leonina (assembly GCF_011800145.1). Lineage (NCBI taxonomy): Eukaryota > Metazoa > Chordata > Mammalia > Carnivora > Phocidae > Mirounga > Mirounga leonina. The sequence continues at coordinate 694,285 of NW_023270739.1, read as the reverse complement.
TCAGTCGGGGGCCAGCCAAAGGCAAGAGGCCCCCAGGAGGAGATGGAGAGGGGAAGGGCACCAGCTGAGGGGGCCCCTCGAAGACCAGGGAGAGGCTGGGACCTGGGGCTTCCAGGCCCTGAGCCAGAATATAGTCCTCGGGACCTCCGTAAGCTGTAAAGTGTAGTAACTACATGAAGGCAGGGCGCTGGTGTCTTCCCAGAGCACTGCATATTTCTTAGCCGCCCCGATGTCTTCTCAGGTACCTGCCCTGACTGGGACCCACATGGGGTCTGTCCACAGGCCGACTTCCCCCAAGAGACAATCCGGCTTTCATGTCAGGGAAGGAGAGGGAGGGGTCTGGCAGGCCCTACAGACCCCTCCACTGATGAGCCTGCCCAGTGAAGGGGCCCCTGAGCAGGTGGGAGGTAGAGGGGCTTCCCAGCATTAATGTTTGGCTGTCAGCTTATCTGCCCTTCTGTTCCTCAGTTGGCCTGGATGGTGTTGCCACCAACTTCCCTGCCTCTCCCAGAGGGCTTGTCACTGAGATTTAATCGATCTCTCTTCCCTGGGAACCCAGAAGGGGAAGCAGGTGTTAATCACCCCGCCCATGTCAGGACACATCGACAAGGCTATCCCCACTCTCTCAGCAGGCAGGGTGCGCCCTCCCAGATTGGATGACAAGGAGAAGCTCAAAATCCTGGTGTGGCCTTGTTAGCCCAAAGAGGCCAGACCTGGGGGTGGCCTGCTCAGTGCTCACCCAGGCTGGGCCCATCCTGGCTCTGATGAGGCTCTGATGGGATCAGCCAGTCCAAAGAGAGCAACTGAGGCCCAGGGAGGCCTTTCCTCAAATGTTTTCATTGAGCTGGTGGGACCTCATAAAGCAGCCCAAGGCCTGGAAAACCCTTGGTAACCCAACAGCCCTGGCCCTCTATAGAGCCCAGCAGAAGGACCAGGATGGACAGGAGCGGCCTCAGGAGGGCCCCCGGTGCCCAGCCCTCACTCCCCACACCCTGCACAGCCCGAGGACCCTTATTTGAGACACTTTTCTGCTGGAAAACAGGGGCTCCAGACAGAGCGTCAGGGAAGGCAGCTGGTATACCGGCCCTTTGCCCAGAAAGCACGGGACTCTGTGGGCCACACAGGGAAAGGTGCCCGGAGGGTTCCTGCCAGATGCTAAAAACCATGAGGTTCAAGTGCAAGGTTCCCTTATGGCCTTCCAGAGCCTTCTGGAACCTTATCAGGTGTGGGGCAGCTCTTCAAGCTCTGCTCTCCCCACTGCCCAGCCCCCCAAGCCCATGCTCCACCATCCACAAAGTTACCCCAGGCCACGTTAGAGCCTCTCTCCTCGTCTCATGCCCGAAGCATCCCTTTTCCTTCAGTGTCCCTCCCACCTCCTTTCTTTCTTCCCCTTTTTTCTGGGCCTCGGCCTGGACACCAGCTCCTCTAAGAAGCCTTTACTCTCTACCCCAGCGTCCACCCAAGGCTGGGTTCCACACTCTTCTGCACTCCCAGACCCTACTTCCCTCCACTGCAGCCATGAGTATGGGGGGCTGAAGGGGCCTGTTTTTTCACCCTTCTGTCCCCCATCCCGGCCTGGGACTAATTAAGAGAAGAGCTCATTTCACATTCAGCTCTGGAACCCCCAGTCTGTAGCCAAGCTCTGGGCACTGAGGAGTTCAGCAATGACGGACAAATGGACAAAAGAATGTGTGAATGGTTGGATGCCATATCCTGTCCTGCTTGGTGGAAAAGCCAGGGGCTCAGGAACCAGAAGTGAGGGTTTGAGCCAGAAACCAGGGGACAGACCTTAGGCAAAGCCGCCCTCCTCACCAGCCCACATTGGGGCAGAGGGGTGGGGTACACAGGCCAAGCCAGCAGAATGGCCCCAGTTATGGCCCAGCCCCAGCAGCTCAGACAGGGGGCTTCTGGAGCTGCAGACACCTGGAGAGGCCTCCCCAGGTGTCCTGCCCAGAGGTGCCAGCCTAGACCCCCTACCGGGTCGGTCCTGGAAGGACTGGAGTCCTAAAGGCCACCCTCAGGCCTCAAGGTGGGTGGGTTGGCCACCCACGGGAGACCAGCGGCCCCAAGAAGGCCACCTGTGTCCAGCATCTGGAGGGTGTCCCAGGCCTGCCCTGTCGGCCACTGGCATCTGCCTGCAGGTGGAGTAAGAGGACCCCTGATCCTGGACCTGCACGGCCTGCCTCTGGGTTCCTTCCTTGCAAGGCCATGAGGGCTTTCTTTTCTTCCCCGTCCCAGATGGCTGCAGAATTCCTGCCGTGTCCAAACACACCGGGGAAGGGCCAGGCAGGGGAGCTGGCCAGGCAGTTCTGGCCTTGTCCCGGGCGGCCTGTAAGGGAGCCCCAAGCCCCAGTGTCTTTGCCAACCCCCCGACCACCGCCCAGGCCTCTGCTGGGCCCTGCAGTGGCTGCCAAGCCCACAGCCCTCTCGGGCCTTCCGAGACTCACAGGGCCTGGGACACCCAGGCCAGACTGCTGAGTCCCCGGGCCCTGCAAGGCCAAGGACTTGATGGGCAGGCAGGCAGCATCCCAGAGAAGGAAGGTGGGCTCAAACTCATACCCAGAGGAGGGAAGGGGCCAGGACAGCAGCAGGCGAGCTCTAGACTGACATCCAGCTGAACCTCTTGGCTCCTGGTGGCCCCGTTCCTGGCTGGCCTGGTGCCTCCCAGGAGCAGCCCTGGCCGCCCCACTCAGGGGAACTCGCACTTTCCCTGTTTGCCTGAGTGCGAGGGGCCCCAGCCTCTGCTCGCCTCTCTTCCCCAGCCCACCTGCCTCCCAGCTCGGGGAGGTGTGAAGTTCACCCAGACGTCTAACCCAGATCCTGCCTGCTGCCTTCAACCCGGTCTTTCCTGTTCTGTCCTCGGCCAAGACAGAGCACGGCCATCACCTCCTCCCCAGGACTTGCCTCAGCCATTCCCTTCCCGCTCGTCTCTGTACAGCCTTGGGCAAGATCCCAGGGCCTCAGTTTCCCCTTGTGGGAGGAGGCATATGAGCTGGGTAGAAGGAAGACCCTGGAGGACAGGAGTTCCAATCCTGATTCTGCCTCTGCCAGCTATGTGTGACCTCGGGCAGAACGCTTTTGTTCTCTGTGCCTGGGTTTTCCCATCTATAAAATGGAGCTAGCCCTGACCTGTGTAGGGAAGGGGTATTGTGAAGGTGGTGGGTCCCTGTGAACCAGACCCCGTGTCTGGCATAGTGGGAGTGTTCAGGGTTCCATAGAGCCTCTCACTTCTAAGGCCCCTAGGCCTGCTGGGTGCAGGGACAGTCATGGCAGCGACACCCCTCTCCATCAGGGTAAAACCTGGGGTGGAGGGTGAAGGAGAGAGCAGGGCCCCAGCAAGCTTGCTGGGAAGGTAGGCATTATGGGAAGGAGGGGTGTGGGCAAGGGATGTGGTAGAAAGGCCATCCCGGCGGGAGGGCACAGCAGGGGTGGAGGCTGGGCAGGGGCAGGAGGTGGTGGGGAGCTCCATGGGGAGCTCTGGGGAGGGCTGGCTTGCCGGCAGGGCAGGGGGCTCTGTATGGAGGCAGGGTGAAGATGGGCTGTAGGAGATGGACTCTGAAGGCCACACCAAGGAGCAAACCTCTACCTACCAGCGCCACGGGACCCTGGGAGCTCCCACCACAGATAGCATCTGGGTGGACAGCCTGGGCAGCCCTGGGCAGGGGGCAGGTGGGGAGTGGTCTTGGTGCTAAAGCTCAGCTCGTGAGCAAAGTGTGGGCAGGGGCACCCTCCACACAGAGAAAGAGGGAGCCGGGCCTGGCCAGGCACTGCTTGCTCCCCTATACCCATTCTAGAGAGGAAAACTGAGGCCCAGAGCTGTGCAAGCATCCGCCCAAAGCCTTTTCCTGTCTTTCAGGCTGTCTCAGCCAGCAGCTGCACCTGAGAATAGGTGGCTGCTCAGGGCAGGGGAGCCAAGTGAAGAGCCAGAGCCCCTGGAGGTCAAGGTCAGGCATGAGCCCCCACTGTTCCTGGGGCCCAACCCGGGGCCCAGCCTCCAGCGCCACAGAACAAGCAAATGAGCAAGAAATGAATGAATGCCTGGTGGCCTGCCCACATCCAACACCTGCTTGGTGACTGCCTCTTGGAGCGCAGCGGGAAGGCAAGTCTGGAGAAGGAGCACCCCTGGCAAATGCGGAGAGGCAGGAAGGCGCCTGGCACGCCCGGGCCCAGCTAAGAGCAAGGCGACCAGAGCCAAGGGGACAGGGACGTCACTCGGATGGGAACCGAGCCACTGCGGGAGCTGGAGGCTGCCTGGGGATGCTCCTGATATCTCAGGGCCTCAGAGGCGGAGCCCGGGGCTGGGGGTCAGGTGGGCCCCCAGGCAGGCTAGGCCGTGTGAGCTCAATGCCTCAGGCAGGGCCCCTCGGAGGATGTGCTGGGCGGCCCTGGGAGGCCGGGGCTGGGGTTGAACCATGGCCAAGAAGTAAGTACAGTCTGGGCACCGGGGCCGTGGCATTCTCGAAGCTCTTTCCTCATTCCTGGCCCTGTGGGAGTAGCCGGACCCCGGCGTTCTGCTGCAGCCACCACCGCGGATTTGCTTACCGTCTCGCAGGGAACCGGGGCCTCCTGCCAAACTGCCCAGCCCAGGCCCCGGCCCCACGGGCCCCACTAACCACCAAGTGCTGGCCTGGGCCACCTCCTCCTCTCAGATGGGGAAACTGAGGCCATATATTGGGTAGGGCCACCCTAGAGGCTGTCCACACCTGGGTGTCGGAAGGAAATGGGCTTCGGCTTCAAGTCCAGGGATTTTTGCATCTGTCTCCCCATCTCCACCCTCCAGGGACACGTTCTCCTCCAGAAGCCCACTGGGTGGCCCCTCCACTGGGATCTGGGTCTGGGGCCAGGCTCCGTGGGTGCCCCGGCGGGCACAGTGTGGACGGGGCCTTGTTGGATCAGCGGTTCCGCCCGATGCCAGGCTGCCGGGACAGCGGGCAGTGGCCAAACCGGCCCCGCCGCATGCCTTCCAGCCCTCGGCAGGAATGCCATTCATCCTCCTGTGCTCACACGGTTACCACAAGTGCGGAGGCCTGGCGGCACCCAGGCCTCTAGGGAGAAACAGCAGGGCCTGGTGGCCAGCCAGGGGCTGCCTAGCTCCCAGAGGCCTCGGGCTGTCTCCCCACACCCAGAGACGGCTAGGAGCACCCCAAGAAGGGCACCTGAGCTAAAACCCACCAGACACAACTGACGGACCCGTAGGGATCCCGAGACCAGTCGGGGTCCGAAGCAGAAGGGAGACACAGAGGGAGACAGATGGAACCAGGGCCTCCTGGCTGTGGGTCCCCCACCTCCAAGCCCCCCATTCTCCTAAGAACAGTCCCCACCCAGCCCCATGAGTTGGTTCTGGCACCAGACCCGTGGCCTCTTGTCCCCATACCCTGAGCCCAGGCTGTCCAGAGAGGCCTCCGGGTCTGTGTCCAGCCACCACCAGTGGCCCTTGCTGGGTGGGGTGGCCCCCAAATGTGCCTGGAGGCTTGTATGGCTCAAGGCCTCCCTTGGGACCTGGGCAAGGTGTGAGGATGGAGGTACAGGGGCACAGTGCCTGCCCAGCCTGCAGAGAGGGGTAAGGAAGTCAGAAAGCTATGGCACCTGAAGGCCGAGGGGCTTGAGACCCAGGGTCCTCCGTGGACAGCATGTACGTCCCCACCTCCGGGGGAAAAGAGCTGCAAGGGCGTCGCGTGGGTTCCACACACACTCACTTCTGATTCCAGCTTTATTGGAGCCGGGTGCTCCCCTCCAGGGAAGGCGGGACACAGCTCATCCGAAACCCACCAGCTCCCCTCAAGTGGGAGCGCCACAGGGACACATGGGGCCCTGACCGCCACCGCCCCACCCGGGCCACATTGACCCCCTCTCCCCCAAGGGAAGGGCTGCCGCTGACAGACTATGGAGGAGGGTCTCGGCAGAGGCGCTTGGACAGTGTGCATGTCAATGGCATCAGGGGCCCCGAGAGTCCATTTCAAGCAGAAGGAGGAGCCTGGCTCGGGGGATGCACGAGGCTGTCCCCTCCCTCCAGTACCCAGTGTAGGTCACAATAATTTAAAAGACATGATAGACATTTCAACGCTATAAACAATATAAGTTAACCAGCTTCCTTGGCAGAGGGTGCCAGGCCTGTGGACTCAGAGGAGTGTCCTGGGACCCGGGGAGGTGGGGGGGCCGGGGGCGGGTCATTCACCGTGGCCTGGAAGTACCCAGAACAGCAGCTGATGGAGTGTCCTGGCATCGTCGGGGGCACACGGGGTCGATGCCAGGGCCAGGGCCCAGACAGGGTCACTCACCCCAGGCTAATGTCTAGCCCACTTGGCTTGTCAGCTGCCTGAGGACACATTTCCACAGGTTTCTGCAAGAAAATACCCTAAATCTGGGGCAGGGGGTGGGTACACGGGCAGTGGAGGGCAGCGCGCCAGAAGCCAGCTTGCCTCCTTGCCGGCAAGTCACCCCCTCGATGCCTCAGACTCCCCGAGGGACAGTGGAGTGCTCACAGAGGACACCTCAGCCCCAAGTCCCAGGGTTCTGCCTCTCCCCGCAGCATGCACAGTTGAGAACTGAGCAGGGGCCCCTTCTCAAGTTTCAGGGTGAGCTGAACTTCAGGGGAGGGTGTGCACGTGGGGACCCTGGGAGGGTCTGGAGGGCAGACACCTGCCGGGACAGCAGGCGGGGCCCTGGCCAAGTGATGCCCTGGATCCGAGCTTTCCCAGCTTTGGAGTCATGGCCCAAGGAGGAGGACTGGACACGAGGCCACTAGAGAAACCCCAGCAGGTACCTTTGGGGGTGCAGGTCCCCGTGCAGCTGACAGCAGGGGAGGAGGGGCACGGCCAGATCTCTCAAATCATGGGGGCAGTCTCATGCCACCATGGGTGTCCCCAGAGCACTCAGCCCAGGGTCATAACTTTAGGGTCTCTGGCTCATTCTCGAGCCCTTCTGGGCCTCAGCGTCTGCATCTGTCAAAGAAGGAAGACACCCCTGAACCGCCCCCACCCCGCCATCCCACTGCCAGTGCAGGGCTGTCCGAGGGTTCCGTCTGGCTCCCAGCGAGGGGCGGGGGGGGGGGTGAGGAAGGGCAGGGAGGGGGCTCTGTAAACTGAGGCTGCCAGGCTGGCGGGGGCGCTGGGCGGGTGACAGCATTAGGGAGGGGACACAGCACTCCTGGAGCCTGACATGGGTGACATTTTGATTTGTGTGATATGATTTTCAAGAAGAAGGGTCCCTGTCCATGGCTCTCCTCAGAGGCCCTCTCGGGGCAGGGCCAGAGGGTGCTGTGCGCGGGGATGCTCCCCCGGGCCAGAGAGGCGGGGAGAGGAGGCAGAGGGCCACAGGGGATGCGCCAACACGGAGTACAGAGTTAGGACTGGCTATGTCTTAGTGCTAAGAAGTCTTTTCTGATACTAAACACATAAATAAACTTTGTCAACATCTGCCCAGACCACCCAGAGGCCCCGGCGGCTGATGGGGTCCTGCGTGGCGTCGGCCGGCCGGCATGGCATTTCCACGTCCGTCCGTCCGTCCATCCGTCCGTCCGTCGTGTCGCCAGGTGGGGGAGGGGGGCGCTCGGAGTCTCGTCGCTCTGCTTCCCAGGAGGGTTCGCTTCCCCAGAGAAGAGCACAGGAGCTCCCTGGGCCCCGGAGGGACACCAGGGCCGTCGGCCTGGCCCTTCCTCCCGGCCGGGTCTGGGGCGCGGCTCGGCCGCCGAAGCGCCGATCGGGCGGGCGGGCAGGAGTGTGCGTGCGTGCCTGCGGGGCGGGGCGGCGCTCACTTGCAGGTGAAGACCTCGGTGCGCTCGCTGCAGGTGTTGCACTTGACGAAGCAGCACCAGTGGAACTTGCAGTTGCACTGCCACACCTTGGTGTACTGGTGCGTGTTGTAGCCACGGCCGCAGCACATGGTGTCGCAGCCGTCCGCGCCCGGCGACGTGCGGTTGCACAGGCGGCCCTGCGTGCCCACGCTGCCCGTGGCCGCGTCCTCCTCGCAGTAGTTGGGCGACTTCTCGATGTACACCAGGTCCGTCTCCATGGGCTTCTGGTAGCTGCGCAGCTGCTTGATGCGCAGGAAGGTGGGCTGCCGCAGGCGGCTGGCCCGCACCACCTCCACCTGCACGGCTGCGTTGTACTTCTCCTTGAGCATGTGGCCCACCTCGCGGAACTTGGGCAGCGTGGTCCAGCACGTCTTGGTGGTGCACGAGCCCGACACGCCGTGGCACTTGCACTCCAGCTTCATGCGCTCCTCCAGGACCTGCGGGCGACAGGGCAGGAGCTCGGTGTGCGTGGACACCCCCCGCCACAACCGCCTGGGCACCCGCCCCCGCCTGCCCTTGCCTCCAGCCTGGTCCGGAGCCGGCACCCCGACTTCCCGCTGCAGGACCACGCCTGAGTGCCTCCCCCTGCTGAGCCTCCCTCTCCTCACCCATGGAATGGGGCTGCTGACCATAGGTCCCTACTGCAGGGGACCTTGTGAGGGTGCAATGAGAATGTCCAGGACTTGGCAGAGCAGAGTATATGTTTATCAAATGTGGTTCACTAAATTCTCACAATCCTTCAGGTCAATGCGCTGATGGGGAAACTGAGGGTCAGGAGCGTGGGGCTTGCGCCCAGCCAGGTGGGGAGGAGGTGCCTGATGGTGATCCCGGCCCAGCTACAGTAGGTGCTTATTAATTGCAGATCCCCATCTCTCCGTCTCTGTACTCCCTGCCCTCATGCCCAGGGTAGGGCCCGGCATGTAGTTGGTGCCTAATAAATGGCTGTTCAGTGAAAGTGTGGTATTTGCATGGAGCTCTGTGCACGTCTGCTGAAGGACGAGAGGGGGTGCATGAGCAGGAGGTGAGGGCACGGGTCAGCGAGGCCCAGGCGTGCCACCTGCTGGGAAGCCAGCCCCCGACAGTGTTGTTCTTTCTTCCCAGCTCCCCGAGGGCCCACGATGGGCGCAGCCGTGTGTTTTCCTTGGGCCTCCCTCCATGGTCCCGGAAGGCCAATTCCCAGAGCCAGCCCTGACCCCAGGTACTCATTTACCTGGATCGAAAGGGCCCTGCCAGCCGGCCTGATTAAAGATGGGGAATCATTAGCTGCCGCCCCATGGCTGAAGAAGGGCCATTTGTCAGCTGTCCCGGCTCCGCTGGCCTCACCTGGGCAGCCCAGCCCTGAGGGAACTTGGCCACCCCCTGCCTCCTGGGCCAGAACCCCAGCCCTGGCCCAGACTAGGAGCCCCACAGTGAATGGATGAATGAATGAGTGAATGAATGAATGAATGAGGAACATCCCACAGGGCCAGCCGCTATCCGGATCACTTTCCCTGCCCTGCCCTCATGGACCTCTGGTCCTGGGCAGGCACCTCGGGGGCTCACAGTCCAGCATGGGGAACAGAAGAGGAAGCCTACGCAAACTGTCAGGTGGGGGCTCTGGGAGCCGCCCCCTGCCATGGTAAGGGGGGTTCTTGGAGGAGGGGTGCCTGCATGGAGTGTGGATGGAGAAGGAGGAGCTGCTCATTAGGCAGAGAGGAGGATGTTCCTGGAGGGTGCAGTGCAGACAAGCCCACATGAGCGTCATGTGGGTGCTGGGTGAGCCCTGAGGCTGATGTCCTGGATCTGGGGTGGGGGGTGGATTCCCTGGTCCAGCATTCTGTGGATGATGTCCTTGGGGGGGAGACCCGGGAGGCTGGGATGGGGGAAAGGAGGGAGGCTGATGGTCCACCAGGGGAGGACTGAGCAGGGGAGGGCCCCAGTGTCAGGAGGAAGGAATATTCCAAACTGGAATTACAGGGTCGCAGGGTGTCTGGGTTGAGGGCATGGACTGGAAATCTGCTCTGGGGGTCTAGGCAAAGGGTGGGACCCCCTCCAGGGGAAAGAATATCCTGTCTGCTTCCTGCCCCTCTCCCTGCACTCCTGTCCATCCTCTCCCCTCCCTCACCCTCACCCTCACCCCATGTTCCTCTTTGCTTCAACTCTCCCCTCCCCAGAAAGACCCTTCCCCCACCAACCTGCCCTTCAAGGCCAAGAAGCTTCTCTTGCCCTGGCCGCACTGCCTACCGTGTCCACCCCTCAGGCCAAGAACGGACCAGATGGGTGCCCCACTCAGAGTCCCCAGCGTGGGGGGCAGTGCACCCCACCCCAGGCTGATGGCCCAGATGATTCCTCCTCAGATAGGCCATGATGGCCTGAGACCTGCCAGGGGTCCCCAGGCCAGGTGGCCCAGGCTGCCCCCCACCTCGCCCTGCCACCTGCCCCCACCTCCCTGTCCTCATCAAGCCCGTGCAGCCCCGCCCCCACCGCCTGCCCTGCTGTCTGCCCACCCAGGCACATTCAGACCCTGCGCGGCCAGGCCGGTGACAGTCGGCAGATGAAGCCGATTGGGCAGCTGTCTGCAGAGCAGGGAGCCGCATCCTCGCTTGGCTGGGTCCCCTGGGACCGAGCCTGTCCTGGGAAGTGATCACAGGATTCAAGAATGTGCCGTTTCCGTCTCCAGCGCCCTCGAGATAAGAGTGACAGCGATGGTGGCGCCAGCCCTGCTGCCCCAGGAGACCACCCTGGGAGGGTGTAGAGTGACCCGGCCTCGCCCAGGGGAGTGGGGCCTCGGTTTCCCTCGACCCGGGTCGTGTGGGGGTGGAATGGGGGCCTCCAGAAAAAGGCCAAGCTGGTATTCTTTCTGGAATAAGGGTGTGGCCCAGGCTCTGGGAATAGTGCTCAGTTGTGGCCAGGCTGGGGGTGGGGAGTGGTCACAGTCCTGGCACCCACGGAAGGCACGTGACCCACCATGCCTCGGGCAGGTGGGAGGGAAGTGGCACACACCCTGGGCCGTGGCATGCCTCACACATTTGTTTCTGGGCCTTCGGTGGTGTCCTGACCCTCTGTGGGTGTGTGAGGCCCTGGGGGGCGGTGAGGCCCACGTCGGCTTCACCCTCTCGTCCAGGCCGCAGTGTGATGGGCGTGGGCACCAAGTGAAGAGCCCAGGCCATGAGGGAGAGAGGGGGCCAGGTGGCCCCAACTTCCTGGGGGCCCAGTGTGGCCAGCAGCTTCTCAGCCGGGGACTTCGCGTAAGTCACCCCTCCCTGGACCCTGGGTTTTCATCCAGATAACGGAATGATGTGCCCCCTGGGGCAGGACCAGCTTGGAGCCTAGACGAGATCAGGTAAGAGCTGTGGCCACCTGATGGGGGTCCTGCCCGAGCTCCCAGTGCTCAGGGCCCTCGTCAGCAATGACTTCAGATCTCTGTCACCCACGAGAGGAGCCCGGAGCCCTCCTGGCAACAGCCCCCAGGTCTTCCCAGCTGGGCAGGCTCCTGCCTTTCGGGGTTGGTAGGTGCAGAGATCTGCTGCTCAGGCATCACCTCCTTCTGCACCTGCCGCCCCTCTACTCGGGACCACACAGCAGGGTAGCTGCTCAGGAAAGGCCACGCTGCCCACGGGAGGGCTAGGTAGGGCGGCCTTGGCCTCAATCTCGCAGAAGCCAGCAGTGAGCGGGTCTCCTGCTCAGCCTGTCTGACCCTGGCCCACCGGGGGCATGGTGGGCTGAATAATGTCTCCCCACTCGGAACCTCAGGATGCGACCTTATTTGGAAATAGTTCTTTGCTGGTGTAATTAAGGCTCGAGATGAGGTCATCCTGGATCAGGGTGCGTCCTAACCCCAAGGACACATGTCCTTGTAAGGGACAGAAGAAAAATCGGACCCAGAGCTGGAGACCATTTGCAGATGGGGGCAGACAGGATGATGAGGCTGATGAGGCCACAAGCCAAGGAGCCTCTGGAGCCGCCAAGAGGCAGGTAGGGTCCTCCCCCAGAGCCATCAGAGGGTGCGGCCCTGCTGACACCTGGATTTAGGACTTCTGGCTCCAGAACTATGAGAATAAATTTCTGTTGCTTTGAGCCCTCCAGGCTGTGGGACTTCATGTGGCACCAGTGAGCTTGCTTCCCATCCAACTCGCTGAACTCTGGCCCTGGAGGGCCAGAGGTAGCCTAGACAAACTATGATGGGGACCAGAAAGAAGATCCAGACTCAGTTCTTAGATCAGGACTCAGTTCTTATGGAAACCTCAAAGCCATAGCCCCCCACCCCACCACTACCACCATGATCAGAGCTGCTGGGAGCAGAAGGACCCCTGCCCCCCAGGGTCACAGCTGCCACTCCCAGTGGCTTTTGCCAAGGACTCAGGTTACAGGTGGGCTCCACAGCTCAGGATCAGGGGCTGTGGGAAGGACAGCAGGGGAAGGGGACAAGGTACATTACGTCCACTGTACGGATGAGCAGACTGAGGCTCAGAAGAGGACTTGCAGACAGGCAGGGACAGTGCTAGCCCCAGAATCCTGGCTGCTGACCCCTGTAGAGCCCTTTCCTGCAGCCTCCCTGCCCTGCTGGGCCCTCTCCCCAACAACCTGCCTCTCCCTTACTCCCCATCTCTGTTTCCAGCTTCACGGTTCAAAACCCGACGTGCTGACCCTTCTACACCCAAGCCCCCTGGCCCTCAAGCCACTAGCATCACTGCCTCGGGGACCTGCCGTGATGCTTGTGGCCCAGAGGCCAGAATCCAGCGTGGCTGTTGTGGCCCCTTCACCAAGGAGCCCGTCGCACACGCCAGCCTCCTCGCCTGCCCCTGAACTGGGCCAGCAGCCTCACTGCACCGCACGTGTGACCCGAGTCGCACCCCCACCCCACCCACCCCAGCCCCCCAGCCCTGCCTTGGTTGTGCTGGTCCCTCTGCCCGGAGTGCCCTTCCCCACATCTCTGCTGCTTCCTCGGACACTTCTCCGCAAGCACCAACCAGAGCTCAGGCCTCGGGAGCCACCAGGGCCTCTGCTGCCCACTGTGGGCCTCCATGTCCTCATGCGTGAAATGGAGATAGTGAGACCTTCCTCCCGGGGGTGCTGGAAGGCCCCTCCTCAGGACCTAAGCTATGGCAGAGGTTCAAGGGGCGGTGGTCCCATCGAGGGCTCAGCGCACCTCCTCCTCCAGGGAGCCCTCCTCATACGTCCAGAGACGTGAACCTTGCCTTCCTCTGCCTCCCCTGGTACAGATGGAGATCAGACTGTCCCTACAGGCTGTCTGTGAGCTCCTTTGAGGCAAAGACTGTGTCACTCCTTTTATTCATCTGTCCGTCCATCCATTTGCCAACAATTTAATAACCACTGGCTGCTTACGACTACAAGATAAAGTCGATCCCTTGGCTTGGCCTTCAAGGCCTGTCCCAGCATTTGCTTACTTCTTGAGCAGCCCGCCCCTGCTCCGAGTGCCTACTCCTTCTGCCTGGGCTCTTCTCAGCGCCGACGTGTCCTTCAAGGCTCTGCTTGGACATCACCACCCCCAGAAACTTCTGCTCCCTCCCCCGGGGTCTCCACGCTCTCGCAGCTCCTGGCTATGTCCTCTGCACCCTCATGTGGACCTGTTGGTGCCGCGGGAGCTCCCACGGCCAGGGCAGTGTCTCCCTCCTCCTTGTCTCCCCACGCCTGGCACAGAGAAGGGGCAGGGAGTGTTTGTTGAGTGAATGAGCGAGCAACGGGTGGCCTCTGCAGTGGTCCCTGGGGCAGAGGGCAGGCACATCCGTCTCATGCCTGCAGACACCCACAGGCCCTGGTGCCCTGGGCGCAGCCCCCGGGGCTGGGGAGCCAGACCTGGAGAGGCGTTCCGCTCGGCTGGCGTCCTATCTCGGGCCATCTTGCCGCCATGGCGGCTGCTCCTCCCAGCCCAGTATCTGGGGCCCTCATCTCCCTGAGATGGGGCCAGGCTCGCCCTGACTTCTGCCCCAGTGTGGTCCTGCCCGGACGTCCTCCATTATTGCCCCACCACGCTGCTCCGCCCCAGGTGTGAAGCTGGCAGCTCCTCGAGAGCCCCCCGCTTGGAGTTTCCACTCTTCCTCAGGCTGCTCCAGCCTCCTGGGAACATCCCTTCCTCCAGGCTGTCAGGGCCATCTGAGCCAAAGGCAGCCTCCTCCAGGAAGCTTTCCCAGTGTGCTGGTATGACCCGTCTGGTACCAGGGCAGGGACACAGTACTGTGGCCCAGGGGCCACCCCCACCCTCGGCCCTGTTCTCTGCCCTGCCACGCAGCCGCTGAGGACCGGAGCCCCACTCCCAGCCTCAGTCTTCAGACTTCTGAAAGGGGAAGAGTCAGGCCCGCATCTTAGAGCTGCCGGGAGGGTCAGGCGGGACATCGTGCCCAGTGCCCCCAACCACACAGCTCCGGGGTCCCGGCCCCCAAGCACCGCCCCCCCAGAGGCTCAGGGCGGGGCAGAGCCCAGGTGGGGCCGCAGCCGCTCCCCCTGCCCCGACCGCTCCCCCACTCCCACCCGGGGCCGCCGGCCCGGCGCCCGCCCTACCTTTCTGCCGGCCTCGTTGTTGTGCAGGTTCATGAGGCGCCGCGCGTTCTTCTTGATCTCACGGGCGTCCACGAAGCGCCGGGAGAAGTCGATGCCGTAGCGCACGTCGGCCGAGCAGCCGCCCCACTTCCAGCCCTCGGCCTGGTTGTAGTAGCCCTGCTTCTCGCGGTCACACCCGCAGTTGCTCAGGTTCCCCTGGCTGCAGGCGGCCGTGACGGCGTGGGCCACGCCGGCCGCGGTGATGGCATATGTGAACGCGGCCTCGCGGCTCCCTGCGGGGGGATCGGGTGCGCACGGTGAGGCCCCGCGGGTCTCAGCCCCGTCCTGCTGCTGGCCCGCTGTGCGCCCCTGGCCTGGGCGCTGGCCCTCTCTGAGCTGCTGACTCAGCAACATGGGGCCGACGGATCCCGTCTTGCGGGGCCATGGTGAGGACAGTGCCCCCAGCCCTGCCACCAGCACGTGAGACCACCGTCACCTTCTCTCCCTGTCCCCAGAGCCTGGGCTGGAGAGCTGCAGTTTCCCCAACCCTGGCAGAGAGCCGTGGCAGGCCCTGCGAGGAGGCCTGTGGGGTCTGGGCCCCGCCCCCCTCCCCTCTGCCCGCCTCGAGAACCAGCCACTTGTGCGGATCTCCGTGGCGCACTCACCCACCAGCCGAGAACCAGGCAGAACCCACGCAGCTCAGAGCGCCCCGACTCCAGGCTCTTTGTTGCCTCCTCCCTGTCTCTGACCACCCCATCATCCCATCACTAGGCCCCAGCTCCCTGGGCCTCTCCTCTCTTCCAGCACCCCTGCCTGGCTCAGAGACCCCCTGAACTGCCCAGACCTTGAGTGCCAGTCCTCCCCAGCTCCCTCACGCCCCTGCCACCAGCCCGGGGGCCCACAGTGCCGTTTGGGCACCTCTACCCTGCACCGTCATTGCTTCTCTCCTGCCGGAGCTGGGAAGGGAAGGCCCTCCGTCCGAGCCCAGCTGGCTTCCCCGTCCCTCTCTCCCCGTCCTCTGCCCAAAACAACTCTTTCCTTCCGGTGCTGCTCATGTGCTCCTGGGTTCTCCTGGTCTCTTTAATGGAATTTCCTTCCCCTTCCCAAATCCTAATGACCTTCCAAGGCCGGTTCCAATGCCGCCTCTTCCAGGTAGCCTTTCCAGACTGCCAGCCAGCAGGGGGCCCTGGCTGCCCCCTCTCCCTCAGTCACAGATCTGACTCCTCATTGCACTTGACCCCTTTCACCTGGTTAGCCCTGTCGCTGAGCCATCCTGGCTCCATAGGGGCCCGTGGCCTCCCAGATGGAGGGATCCAGCGCTAATCCATCCTTATTCTCCACGGGCTCCGGCTGGGCCCTGGGCATCCTGCCTCCCTGGCCCGGCCTCTCTTGCCCCTGAGCTCCGAGGCTCTCTGCAGGCCACGGGCAGGTCTGTGTGGCCCTCAGCGGCTGGCACTGTGGGCATGGAGATCAGTGAGGTCCCTGTGCTTGCACAGACCCCGTGCCTGTGACCACCGCTATCCCCGTTACTGGAGTTAGAGTGATCACCCCCAGATTGAGAGAGGGTTGAAGGTCAAGTCATGTCCTTTCCATGAACATCCATTAAGCACCGCCTGCATGCCCGCTGTGATCGGCCTTGAATATGTGCTCTGGGGTCCACCTCCTCACCTACCAGCCTGCTGGGGGGAGCTTCCCCTGGGGGGCTCTCCCTCTGGGGGGTTCCTGTTCCCTGGGGTTTCTCCCATCTGGGCTGAGGACCAGGGTAGGACCTGCTGGTCTTGGAGGCCCAGTGTAGAGGAGGCTTTGGTTGACCACTGCTGCAAAGGAGGGGCCACAGCTCCCTGGAAACGTCCGTCCTCTGAGAAGAGCTAAGGGAGAGTGGTGTTGGGCATTCCTTCCTCCCCAGCAAGACTGGGGTCTGCAAAGGACACAGGGCTGCCACGGCCTTCCTGTCCAGCCCCTGCCCCTCTCCTGGCCCTTGCTGCCCACACCCGCCCCCCACCCGGCCTCGGGTCGGTGCACGACCCCCCACGGCCTGCCGACCGGCAGCATAGGGTTCTGCTGCCCTGGCCCCGCTCCTGTGAGAAGCATCTCTCAGCACAGCTGCCCTTTGGGGAGCACCGAGGAGCCCCCAGCCGGGCACGTCGAGGTGGGCTGGCCGGGAGCTCCCAGGCAGACACAGGGTCAAGCACAGGGAGAATATGGGGCTCCCCCTCCCTGGCTTCAAGTTAGGTCCAGGTGATCTGAAAGGAGGGGCATCAGGTTACCAAGCCCCCCACTGTTGCTGGCCTGCTGACAAACTCACACACGTGGACGCATGAGGCACACACGGCAGGGGAGCATGCGGTAAACTATGTCGGGGGTTCCAGGAGAAGAGGTGACCACAGAGCTCTGCGAGAAGGGGCACAGGGGTCAAGGAACCTCAAAGGGTGTCCCCACCTGCCTCGTGAGGGGCGGAGTCAGGGAAGGCTTCCTGGAGGAGGTGACACCTTGGGTAAAGGGAGTCTTAACAAGAGGTTAGAGTTAACTCCCTGCAAGTGCATATGAGTGTGTGTGTGAGCGTGTACGTGTATGGCGTGTGTCTGTGGAGTGTCTGTGTGGCCTTTGCCGTGTGCAGTGGGTGTGTGAGCTCCTGGCAGTGGGCATGGCAGGACCAAAGGTGCCAAGGTGTGAAACAGTTTGCTGACCTGGAGCTAGAAGTATGAGCTCAAGCGTAAGAAGGAAAGAGGCCGTCGAGATCTGGGGGAGCCAGTCGTGGGTGGCCGGAGACATCTCCTGAAGCGCATGGTGCTTTCTGTCCTGGTGCCAGGGCCAGGGCTGTGGACTTGGTGCCCGAGCCCGTCTGGCTCTGGGAACGATGGAGTGAGCCGGCCCCGAATCATGGCTCTCACTCACCAGCTCTCCCAGTGCGCCAGACACCCTCACGCTCACGTCTGTTCTCACCGAGCACTCAGACTGTCGTGCAAGGCAGGCTCATCACTGTTCTGGCCCACAGGTGAGCCTGTCAGACTAGGGGTTAGTGGCTGGAGCAGCATCTGAGCCCAGGCGGTGGCATCAAAGCCCTCCAAAGCGAGGGAGGGTCTCTTTGCAGCTAAGCGACTTTGGGCAGAAGAGAGGAGAGAAGAGGCACCGACGGGGGCCCTTGGGGAGGAATGCCACTCTTGGAAGATCTGTGAACCTTGGGGCTCAGCGACTGGTCGGCAGGTGAACGCAGGCGGCAGCCGGCCTCACAGAGGGCATGTCCCAAGCTCAGCGCCCGGGAGGTGGGGTGGAAATCTCACAGGATTGCGCAATCGCACCCAGAGGCCTGGCCGATGGAGTTACCAGTCCCACGACCAAGCCCTGCCTGAGCTAGGACAGTGTGGGCGTTCCCTCGGAGGCCCTGGGACCTGCCACCCGACCCTCCTCTGCCCAAAATTCAAACTGGTGCCTCCCACGCCTTGCTGTCCCGAAGCCCCCAGGCAGGCAAGCAGGCCCAGAGGCCCGTGCGCTTGGAGGACATTTCTCGAAAGCCTCCCTTCCATCCTTTGTGCGAGTTCCCAGCGTCCCCTGGTTCATACCCATGCCCAGCACAGACTCCCAGTTACTCATCAGTTACTCACAGGGCGGCCACTCCCACTAATTCCTTTTTTATTTGGTTTTAATGAGCCAAACCCTCTGTCTCGCCATGAAGACAAGGGGGAGGTGATCAGGGAGCAAGTGGCATTTGGGGGAGAATCACGGAAGGCGACGTTAGGTCTTAGATCGGGGGCTTCACGGCTCCTGCTCTCTGCACACACACCTCATGTCATTCACACGACAGTCCCACGGGCTGGGAGCATCACTGTGCCAACCCACAGAGCTGGATGCTGCCTCGTGGGGTTTCACAGTGTGTGCGGGCATGGGGTGGGGTGGGGGACAGTCACTCCTGGGGCCATTTGCCAGCCCCCGGTGCACTGTCTGCGCATCCTCCTCCAGAGGAGAACAAATGGGTGTTGGGTTTAGAAAGAAGCCCCTCGAACCTCTGGGCCTTGCTCAGCAAATGCGGGCGGCTCACCAGACCTCTGAGATGACTTCAAGCCCCTGGGATCTGACCCCACCCATCCCCACCTGCCATTCCCCGCAGCCTAGCTTGGCCAGGCCCACCCGGGGGGCAGATGCGGCTGCTTCCAGCGCACACCACTAGCCTTGAGTAGAGGAGCCACCTGGTTCCCTGATACCCGCCCAGGTGGGTGCTGGCCCGCTGCTGCCCAAGTCCACGTGTCCGCAGCTCCCCGCGCTCGGACACAGCGGGGATGCCCCTGCTCCCGGGAGCCCCGACAGGGTGAGGCAACCTCCTCTGGGCTCCTGCCAGGTGCCCCTTGGGCTGTAGGGGTGGAGGGCTGGACCCAGGTCTGATTACTTTGTGTACCCCCCAACATTGTCCCCAAGCCCTGCGCATGAGCAGGTCTGGGGCTGGGCGCTTTACACGCTTTGCCTTCTTTTATCTCCATAGCAACCCCCTGAAATCAGTCCGGTTGCTCAGACCATCTCAGGGAGGGATGGGAACACTGAGCCAGCCTCCAGGTGGGAAAAGCTTTGCTCCAGGTGACAGGGACAGCGGCCATCTGAGCTCAGCAGCTGCTTCAGGTGGGTCTGGTGATGGGGAGCTGGGTAAAGGCAGCACGGGCGGTCTGCTTGCGTCCAGCAGCAGTCCAGGTGGCACACGTTAGTCCCAGGAGGCCCGGGGACCCTCCTGGGATCCAGAGCCCACCCCAGCACGGATCCGCACCCTCCGACGCCGGAGTCAGCATCCACATCCAGCAGTATCCCTGGGAAACTCTAGAGGCAGGCAGGCTGCTTGTTGGCCACCCCCACCTCCATGGCCTCATGAGCCCTGGGTGGGTCCCTGCACACACTGGCCCTGAGGCAGTCACGGCTATTTCCAGGGCCATCTGCTTCTGGTGCCTGGCAGGTCAAGGCGAGAACCATTGCAAGAACCTGCAAGGCCCAAGGTGTCAACAAAGCAGAGTGAAGAGCGGGACACTCAGGCCGGAATAGGCAGGAGAGCACTGGACCTGGAGCTGTACCTGCTGTGTGGCTCCAGGCAAGTCACTCACCCTCTCTGAGCCTGTGTCTCCATTTGTCAAGTGGGACTCACAGTTCTCACCTGCTCCGCTGTCCCAGGAGCAGCTCTGAGAACAAACAGGACAGACGGGCATCACCCCAAATGGTGAGCAGGCCTGAGGAGGCTGGGGTTGACCAGGTAAAGCCCAGGGCTTCCAGAACAAGCCCAGACATCACTCTGCTTCCTTCCAGGGGCTGGCCCTGCCCCGCTACCCCCTCCCCCAATATTCTGGATAAACCCAAAATATCTGGAGCAGCAGAACCTTCAGAAACCACTGCCACATGGGTAAAAACTGAGGCACCAGGCCCCCTCGGGGGCTACCCAGCTCTATTCCTTCTTTCCGATAGGTTGTTCACAGTCAAGCCCTCGCTGGCCCTGCTGGATGCCAGGCTCAGAGAGAGCAGATGCAAGCCCCTGCCCGCTCCATGCCCTCACGGTGCCAGCCAGACCTCGATGCCCTGGGTGAGGGGACCTGCCCGGGATAGTGGGATCTAGTCCATCCTGTCATCCCCTCACCCTGACCCAAAGGAGGGCACCCGGCGCCAGGCAGATCTTTATGAGCAGCTGCCGGAGGGGACAAATGCCTCCTGAGCAAAGCGGGACAGAACTGAGCACCCCCTACCCTCCTGGGAAGGAGCTGGGGGCCGAGCCCACCCTCCCCACGCCCCAGATGCTCCCCCCACTGTCCACTCAAAGTACCTGCCACTTTGGGATGTGGCGTACTATTTTTAGAAGGCCATAATTGAGCTCATAATGACCCGATTGACTGCAGGTCTGCAGAGGCAGGGTGGGAAAGGCACTTGGTTCGCTCTTAGAAGGCGGGCCAAGAATCTGGGACCTCAGAGCTAAGGACCATCCAGTGCCATCCCTCTGTCCCCAACCAGGAGCCTGAGGCCCAGACAGAGTCCGCATGCTGCCCCATGTCACACAGCAGCTCAGGGAGTGGGAGAGTCCAGACCCGAAGTTCTAAAGTGACTCGGCGTTTCAAAGGTCTGGGGCCACACACACTCCAGAGGGGAGGTCAGAGTCTGACACCTGGAGTTCAAGTCTAGACCCTAAAATTGGCCAGTTGGGTGACTTTGGACCAGTCAAGGGGCCCTTCATGTCTCCGTCTCCCCACCTGCTATTTGAAGATAATAGCTCTGATATGGCTGAGTGGCTGTACCAGAGGGCCTGGGGGGCAGGCCTGACCCCCATGAGTGACACGCCACACATGGGGTCTCTGTGGGTGTACCTCTGTGTGCATGCACACGTGTGTGGCCCTGGGCATATACCCGGGCTTACGCATGAATGCAGCTCCCATGAGTGTGAGTGAGCACATGCCCCTGCACACGTCCCGGGCTGGTGGCCAACGCCGTTCAGTTCCCCTTGCCTCACCGCCAACCTGTACTGGCCCCTTAAATATGGCATTTCCTTCTTTTTTTTAAAAGGTTTTAATTATTTGAGAGAAAGAGGGAGAGAGAGAGAGAGAGAACAAGTGGGGGTGGGGCAGAAGGAGAAGCAGGCTTCCCGCTGAGCAGGGAGCCCGACGCGGGGCTCGATCCCAGGACCCCGGGCTCATGAGCTGAGCCGAAGGCAGACGCTTAACCACTGAGCCACCCAGGTGCCCCAATATGGCATTTTCTACAAGTCAATAATAAAAAGGCAAACAATCCAATGAAAAATGGGCAAAGGATCCGAAAAGACATTTCTCCAAAGACGGTATAAAAACAGCCAGTAAGCACAGGAAAGATGCTCAACATCCTGAGCCATCAAGGAAATGTAAATCGAAACCGCTGTGGGATGCCACTCCAGCCCCACTGGGATGGCTAAAGCAAGACAGACAGACAATAATAAGTGTCGATGCGGACGCCGGACTCCAGAACCCTCACGTGCTATTGGGCGGGGGGGATGGAAAATGCCACAGCCATCATAGAGTTACTGCAGGACTCAGAAATCCCCTGCAGGGTGCAGCCCCAGGAGAAATGAACACGTGCGTCCACGCAGAAATTTCTATGTAAATACGGCAGCGGCGTTTGCAACAGCCCGTGTCCATCGGCAACAAATGGATAAACAAGAGGCGGGCTGGCCACAGAACAGAATAGTCCCCCGCCACAGAAGGGACTCAAACACAGACACACGCTACAACAGGGAGAGATCTCGAAAACATGTACGGAGTGAAAGACACCAGCCACAAAAGGCCACCTAGTGTATGATCCCACTGATGGGAAATTTCCAGAATAGGTACATCCATAGGGACAGGAAGCAGATGAGTGTTGTCAAGATGAGCTGGGGGCTTGGAGGATGATAGCTGAGGGGCACAGGGTTTCTTTTCGCGGTGATGACAACGTTCTAAAATTGAAGGCGGTGATGAGTGGACATCTCTGTGAAGAGACTAGAAACTACAGAATTGGATGCTTACACAGATGAATTGTGGGGTATGCGGATTCTACCTCAATAAGCTGTCTTACAAACATACAGCACTTGATGGTTTTTAGGGGTTGCGCACAACTTGTCCTCTATTTAAACACTCATGGTTAGGATGCTGGGCTCAGAGGCGGCAGGTGACTGGCCCAAGGTCACACAGCAGGCCAGCCACAGGGCTGGGATCTGACCCGGGACCCCAGGGTCATGCTCAGACTGCTCCCCACCCGCCGGACAGGGAAAGCACACTGTCCTGCCTCCCATCCGGCTGACCGTGCCTGCGACCTGGGCTGGCTGGCGTCCGCCCCTGCCATCCTCTGTTACCATCCGGTGTCCCCAACCCCAAGCACAGCCTGCCCTCTGGCCAAACCCCAGAGCCCCAGGGGTGAGGCCCCCAGCTCAGGGCCAAGCACACAGCCAGGAGGGGATTCCCCGAGAGCATGGGCAGAGGGCCACAGTCACCACAGAGGGTCAGCAGGACAGGTGACTGGGGGGTGACCAGGGAGGGCCCCTCTTGGGGACATCCTGAATGATGAGAGACAAGAGCCATGCACAGGTTCAGGGAACAGTGTGCAGGCAGAGGATACTGCAAGGCTAAGGCCCCAAGAAGAGAACAAGATGGGCGTGAGCAGTCCGACCCCACGGAGAGGGTGAAACATGAAATGGGCCACACCGTGTCGACTTGGGGAGCTCAGGGGGAGGGGGCTGGCTTTAAGAAGAGGGGGAGCCCCTGGAGGGTGCCACTGTGACCGACATTGAAAGGGCCCCTCCAGCTGACTGTGGGCGGCACGGTGGGAGCAGGGCACAAGGGTCTGGGTAAGAAACACTGGTGGCCGGCCAGGTGGAGGCGGTGAGGACGGCCGGCTTGGGACACAGTCTGAGGGTGGAAGCAACGGACCAGCAGGTGGACTGGGTGAGGGTTTCAGGAAAGACGAATCCAGAAGTCTCCCAGAGTGGGGCCTGGGCAGCTGGGCACCGAAACTGTGGGGCAGAGGACCAGGTTTGGGGGAAATCAAGGAGCTGCCTTGGCCATAGGCAGATTGGGGCACACAGGACACAGCGGAAGCAGGGGCTGGACACTCAAGCCCTGCCTGGGGGGGCTCCGGCCCTGCTGCTCACCATCACGGGTGCCAACCCAGGTGGAACCAGGAGCCACCCAGCCCTTCACTCCCCTCAGCCTCAGTTTCCCCATGTAATACAGGAGTGAGGCCAGTGCAGCGGGTTCTAACCTCTTTAGCAGGGAGCTTTTGGATCTCCCTGAGAAGCAGGTCAGGACAGGGAAGCCGGGGCTGAGGTGGGGTAGGGACATGGGTGGTAGGGATGGAGTGGGGTCCCCGAGTCTTCCAGGCCTGAGGCCTGGCCAGTGGGACACTGCCAGCTGGTGAGTGTATCTGAGCCCCTGCGCCCACCCAAGCCTGGAAGTGGCTGTGAGAATACTGTCCCCACCTCCAGTTTATGGATGGAGACGTTGAGGCGAGGGAGGCCAGGAGACACCCCAGGCCAAGCCGGCATCTCCTGGTGTCACCCAGGCAAGCAGGTGCGGTGCCATGTCCAGGTGTTAGGGAGCGCAGGAGCTGGTGGGAGAAGCCCAGGGCCCAGGGTGGGGCCAGCGAGCCTTCCTGGCCCCTTGGCCCCAGACGGGGCTCGGTCACCGGCCCTGGGCATGCAACTCCCTGCCTGAGCTTAAACCAGCACACGCAGGGCTCAGGCTCAGGGGCTCCGGAGGCAGGGACAATGGGGGTCCGGCGACCCCAGAGACACTTCCAAGCCCAGCGAGGTCCCAAATCCCTATGCGTGCAGTTGAAGATGGCCTGGGGTTCCCGCAGCGGCCGGGAGGGCCGGGGCTCTGCCCGGGGACGGGTGGGCGGGCTGCCTCGGACCCTCACGCCTGTCCCTGCACCTGTTAAAGGGAGGCAGTGAAGCATCCGCCCGCAGGCGCCCATGCCGGGCGAGTGGGTTAGTGCAGTGGGGGGCTCACAGCAGCTGGGACGCGGGAGGGGCTCCACGCCCGTGGGCTGCTTTCACTCTGTGTCTCAGGACGGGCCGAGACCCTGGGCCTGGGGCAGACGTGTGGGTGTGCGTGTGTGCACGTGTGTGCGTGCCTCTGTGTCTGTGCTCTGTCCCTCTGTCTGTCTGTCTCTGTCCCCATCTGTCCCTCGGTCTCTTCCCGGCCCCACCCAGGCCCCCTCCCCAGCTCACCTGTGGCTGAGTCAGTTTCTGCACACGAAGCTCTTCCTGCCCTTGTCATAAACAGAGCATTGGAAAAAGCCACACAAGGTCCGAACATGCTGGGCTCCCCGAGCGCCCGAGGCCTTTGTTCTGACCCAGGGAGGCCCTCACATGCCACGCAGCAGCCGTCAAGGTGGGCCGCGCTCCAGCTGGGCATGGGGCTCACCGGGCGGAGAGGGAGCAGAGCCTGGCTTAGGACCACATCGTGAGGGGCCCCATGAGCCGGAGCCTCGGGATCTGTGTCCCAAGCTGGGATGGCCGTCCAGGAGCCTCCACCCCTCCCCAGAGCTTTGGGGAGCCTGGGAAGGCCTCTCGTGCAGGCCTGGCTTCCGGCAGCCCCTCTTGTTAGGGAGGTCAGCCTCGGAGAGCCTGCCCTCGTGCACAGTCCCTCGTCCCGTCGTGTGGGAAATTAGCAACTGCTGATGTGTGAGGACGCGGTGGCGTCAGAACCCCCTCCTCCCCGAGGCTATCCTCTGGCCCCCTGGCGACTGGAGTCCTGCTGAGACACAGGGCTGGCCTACCAGGTTCAAATCTCTAGGCCCTAGCGCTATGTGACCTTGGGTGAGTCATGAGCCTCCCGTGAGCCTCCATGTCACCATCTATGATGTATGGACAGTAGAACATGGGATGAGCCGTATGGAAGGGTTCACCCACAGCTGGCCTTGGAGGCGGCTGCAGCTGTAACAGAAATGATCCTCTCAGCACCGAAGCAGGAGGATCGGGCTTGGAGACCGGCCGCGGCCCGGCCAGGCCTTAACTTTCGGAGGCCAAGGGTGAAGGCCCGCCCACCCCGTGATCTGTGTCCTGCCTCCGTAGACCAGAGCCCAGAGCCCTGGACCCCTTGTCCACTAGACTCTTGGGCAGAACCCCAGTGTGGGCGCTGAGGAAGTGGAGGGCCTTCCTGCCCCCCATCCTGAGGAGAGACCCCAAGTTCTGGCTGAGTCCCGGCCCCAGCCTCAGCCCCCCGGTATGGGTGGGTGGACAGACCAGGAGAGCACGAGCCTGTGACCAAGTTACACAGCGGGCCCCGAGCAGCTGGCTCCCGCGGGGCATCCTGGGTGCAAGGTTCCAAGCACAGGGCCAGGTGGCCTTCACTCCGCCTCCCGGCGCCCTTTCCCAGGACTGACATACAGCAGGCGCTCAGTGCATGCAGGCTGAACCCCAGGGGCCGCCCGCGCAGTCACGCTCACACTCCTGCCCTGCCCCAGGAAGCAGCCGGCCAGTGACCCTCCGCCCTCCGTCTGCTGCACCCCGGGCTGCAGGAGACAGTCGGGTCTGGGTTCGAGTGTGCACGCCGGCCTTGCCCAGGCTGCGTCTGGGCAAGCGTGTGCCCCGAAGAGCAGGGCCACCCAGCAGAAGTCTCACGTGAGCCACACATGCCATCTAAGGAACATGAGGATAAGCCGGTGGACTTCATTTTGGTAACATCATTTATTTAGCCGATATACCCAAACATTACCACATCAACATGGGCTCGTTGTAAAGATCAGTAGACGTATTTTACTTGCTCTTTTCCTTTGGAAGTCTTCAAAATCTGTTGTGTACCTGACACTTAGGGCATTTGTCCGTTTGCACCAGCCAGCCGTGGCCCTGGAGCCCTCGTCCCTCCCGGGAACCAATGTCACACCTCCCCTGGGCCCGGCCAGCAAAACCCCAGGCAAGGTGCCCGGGCACAGTCGGCCCCTTCCTCCGAGGATTCGCCAGTGGCTAATTTGGAAGCTTCAAGACTCTCATGCCTCAGACAGCAGAGGTAAGTCACTCTGCCCCCTCGGATTGTCCAGGAACCGACGGCCTTTGCTGAGCCCCTGCTGCAGAGTTAGCCGCCAGCCCCAGGCGGCCACGTGAGCCAGGATTAGGGGCGGCCCCTATGCCTGGTCATGTCTGGGGCTGCACATGATGGGTGGGACTCAGCGTTGCTTGGCAGCGGGGTGGGGGTGGGGGCAGGAGTGCACAGAGCTGCAGTCCCCATGCCCCCTGCCAGTGGGTCCCACAGGGCTCAGGGCTCGGGCGAGGGGTGAGGCCATGGCTGGAGGGTGCCAGTGTTTGAGGGAAATCCCTCTCCTGCTCAGAACCCCCCCTGTCTTCTATGGGGCCCTCGGGGTCCCTGCGCCCCAGCTCTGCCCCCTCTTCTGGGCTTTGATCTTCCAGCCCTCTGGTTCACCCTCTTGCAGTCCCCGGAAAATACCATCCACTTTCTGGCCTCTGGGACTTGGCCTTGCTGTTCCCTCTGCCTGGAACCCCCTTCCCTGCGCTCACCCCAGGCTGGTCTGGGTCACCCGAATTCTCTCTTGGGTCTCATCTCATAGGTCACCCTGTCAGGAAGCCCCTGACAACAGTCCCAACCCAATTACTGTGCCTGTAAGAAATGCTCTGTCTTGCTTCGGGTCACTGGGGGCCCAAGTTTCTAACAAGCATCCCTGGAAGACAAGTTCACCCCCAGCTCTCATGTCGTGCCCCCCTACCCCAGGACGGAAGAGTTGAGGACACATTCACCCCCCTCCCCAAGCTCATTGCCCCCTAACAGAAGAGATGGGTCAAGAGGGGCCTGGCCATAAGCATCTCTCGCTAAATGGGGAAATAGGCCTGGGGTGGGCTCATGTTGCCAGAGGGTGGGGGCTGCCAGACATGAGGTGACACCATGTGTGGGTCTTGACTCCCTGAAGGGAGCAGAGCAACTGGCACCTGGGGGGCCTCAGGGCAAAGCCAGTGCAGCAGCAGCTTTAGAAAGATCTAGCTCATGTGGAGTGGTGAGCTCCCCGTCCCTAGAGGTGTACAAGCAACAGCACCAGGTGCTGGAAAAGGGATTGGAACCTTGCGCAGGGGTTCATTTGCCCATTGAGGGGTTTCCCTTCAGCTCTCAAGATCTAGGCACGGCCCAAGGTCACAGGCAAGGCCTGAAGGGGGCCGTCCCTCCGACCCAGGCCATCCCCCCACTTGGGGCCAATCATTAATTGGCACCGCTTGAGTGGCTGCTCCCACGAGTCCCCCGGCTGCCTGCCAGCTCATGGCCCGTCTCCCATCTCGTGCCCGGGGCAGCCGCATGCCTCTGACATGGGCTGGCTTTGCCACTCGGCCCCACTTCCTGCTCGTGACTCCCAGCCCCTGAGTTCTGGGAGGAGCAGGGGCCTGCTCAGACCACCATCATGGTGCCCACAGGACCCCGCAAGCCAGAGCCCTCCTGGCTGAAACGGGAGCTGGGCCTTCCTTCACAGGGGCCAGCCTGGAGCCAAGGAGGGCTTCGAGCAGGGCAAGAGGCCTCAGCCCAGGTGGTAGGGAGCCGGCCCCTCCCACCCCCGGGGCAGAGTGAAGGGAGCGCTGAGGCAGGTGCTGAGCTGGCCCCGGGCTGAGAGACTCAGATGAAGCTCCAGGATGTGTCTGACCTGGCTGTGGACAGGAAGAGCCAGGGAGGGGTGAGATTTCCTTCTCCAGAGAAATCAGATGTGAATAAGCAGAGCAGAGGGGAAGATCCTCCCAGGGTTACAGGCAGTGGGGGCAAAGTCCCAGAGGAGGAAAGGGTTGGCATGCTCTGGGAAGAGGAAGAAGTCAGCCAGGGTGAAGCTCTGGTTTCCAGAGGGGATGAAGAGAGGTGGGGGTGATGTATGACAGGGATTACCCAGACTCCAAGCTAAGGAGTTAACTTTATCCTGGAGCAATAGGGAGCTACTGCAGGTTTTGGAGGAAGGGAGTGACATGGCATGACCAGGGCTGGAAGGGAGGCAGGGGGACGCACTGACAGCTGCCAGGGGAGGGCCAGAGAGGTAGGCCCTGCAGGGGCTGTGGGGCAGGGTGGAGGGATGGACAGGGAAACACCAGGTTTCTGCTGAGGCAACAGGTGCTCAGGTCAGGGGGAAGGCCAAGAACAGCAGATTTAAGCAACAAGATGCTGAGCATGTTGAGCCAGAGGTTCCCAGGGAGCGACCACACCGGTCTTGGTCCCAGGGGAGAAAAGATTGGGGCAGGGCTCAGGGCTCAGGAGACCCAGCCAGAGAGACAAGAGGAAGTCCAGGTGAGCTGGGGCCCCGGCAAGGAAGAGGGGGCATCAGTCAGCCACATGAAGGTCATTAACGGCCTGGACAGGGGTGGTGGGAACAAGAAGGTGAGGGATGGGGGGGTACTGGGTGCAGACAGCTCTGCCAAAAAGTTTGCCTCTGAAATGCTCATGGAAGGGAGAGGAGGTGCCTTAGGTGGGCTCCCTAGAAGCAGAGCCTGAGACGCCTATTCCCAAGGGGAGCTCAGGGCATGCAGAGCACTGCAGAGCACCCCCACCCACAAGGGCAGAGTTCACACCCCCTGCATCGGTCTGTCCGTGGCTGTAGCCGACCCTCCCTGTAGGCCAAGCTTGCAGACCCTCCCAGGCTCCTGCTGGGCTGAGGGTTAGTCTCCAAGGAGGGACAGCTGTGAGCTGTTAGCCGTGATCCAGGGGATATGTGACGGCCAGTAAAGGTAATCTGGGTGGGCACTGGTTGTGTCCACTACGGGAGGATGGCGCGGGTCATGGGCTGGGGCCAAAGCCACTCCTCTTGGGCTTTTTATTGGCATTTATTGTGGACCACCGGTGAAGCACCCCCCAACCTGGGACCTGACCCTGAGAAGGGGCTCTGAGTGGCCGCGTCTCCCTCACTCCCTGTGTCTCGTGGTCCCGAATAAAGTCCGAGCCCCCACCCCTCTGCAAGCCATGGGACCATGTCCACTGCCCGTCTCTCCGCACAGTAAAGAAGCAAAGCGAACAGGCAGGGTGGCAGGTGCGGACCTGGATCTGAACCCAGCTCCGTCACGGCAAACCTTGTGGCCGCAGGCAACCTCACCACTCAGCTGCGCCGCGGGGGTGCCCACAGCGGCCTCAGAGCCCGGAGTCTCAGGCGTGAGGGGCCAGGGAGGCAAGTGGACCCCTGGCAGCGAGCAGGCAGCGAGCAGGCAGCGAGCAGGCCCCGGCGCCGAAGGCCTCCCACCCGTGGAGGATGGGGCAGGCGGCCCCGCCCTCCCCAGCTGGCACCTGCAGGGAGGGAGCTGCACTTGGGTGGTGGGGCCCCAGGGAGGGGGTGGTGCCACCCTCCCGCCTGTGCCAGGTGCCACCCACAGGCTGCTCACCACAAAGGGGCCCCAGGGGCTTTCCCCTGCACCACCCCCAGCCCTATGCCAGGCGTTCCAAGCCCCGCAGAGCTTGGCTCTGGCCTGGGTCCCGGCAGCTGCGGCTCCTTGGCCCGCTGGGATCGGAAGGATGTGTTGTGCCTACAGGCTGGGGTCTGAAATAACAGGGCACCCCTGCATGCCTGGCGTGGTGCCCCCAAGTTATCACGCCCCCATCTGACCCTCCTGGAAGGGCAGGTTGCATCACCTCCCCGCCCTCACCAGTTCAACAGCAGTTTATGCGTACCTACTGCGTGCAGGCCCGGGAGAAGCACTAGGGACCCAGATGAGGGCCCGCTTGCTCAGAGCTCATGTTACAACTGAAGACACTGAGGCCCTGCGTGGCCCCAAGTGCCATGCCCAGGGTCACACAGCTGGATTCCAATCGAGGTCAGGCTCTGGAAGTCCCACTTTTCCCTGTAAGCTCCCCCCCAACTGGGCCTCAGTCTCCTTCCCTGTAAAATGGGCACCACGGAGCCTCCCTCGGGGCTGTGTGAGGACATGGAGATGGAGCATGTGACCTAGGGACGGGGTATGGTGCAGCGGGACACAGCCGGCAGAGACCTGGCCACCCCTGCTTGGCATCCTTCGGTAGCTGCCACTGCCCATAGCACTGGAGGCCCACCACCCTCCCCGGCCCGACTCCACCTGCATCCCCCCGCCCCCCTGCCCTGCCCTCCAGCCCGTCAGACTCCTCGGCGCTCCCACACGTGTGCACAGCATCCCACGCGTCTCTGCTTGCACTCTCCTTCTGCCTGGAATGCCTTCCACATGAATGGCACCATTCGCCTCCAGCTCCCCCACCCCCAAACCCCATGCAGGAACTCCTGCTCTTATCCCGTTTCCAGATACAGAACGGAGGCAAGGAGAGAGGAAGAGGCGTGCCTCGTTCCGCACAGCCGTGGAGCAGGGCGCGTCTCTAACCGCTGCACGGTGCTGCCCGCCCATGGGCTCATGCCTCGCCAGAGCGCCGTCCTCCAGCCCCACGGCCCGGCGAGACACCCCTCGGCCACTCACACGGTTGGGTCTCCCTAGGGTGCTGGCCCCCCTCCAGGCCAGGCTCGGAGAAGGGCGCAGGGCAAGCTGCTCTAGCAAAGACACGGGCTGCTGCAGCCCAGGGAGCGTGCGCAGCCCCACGCGGCCTTCCGTGGGGACGGGGGAGTGGCCTGGCCCCTGGAGCCCCGACCGAGGCTGGGTCCCTGCAAGCCCGGAGGCGCCCTTACCTACTCGGAGCTCTTGCCCGAAGACGGTCTTCTCGCCGAGGGCGGAACAGTTCCAGCGTCCGAAGCGGAACTGGTACTGGCACTCATTGATGCCCATCTGCGCCCCCTCCCCGATCACGATGATGGCATCGGGCCGGCTCTGGCAGATGGCGCGCTGCCGTGGGGCCAAGCCAGGAATCTTGTTGCAGATGATGTTGGCTCCCAGGGCCACGACGGACGACAGTGCTCTGCGGAGAGGGGAGAGGACATGGGCAGTGAGTGGCGGCGCAGGGCCCCTCGCCCTCTGCCTGCCGTCCTGCCTCGCTCGGTCTCTCGGTCAGCCAGTGGGCTCTGGGCGGCCACCATGTACCAAGTTCTTCCTAGAGACTCCCTACGGAATCCATTTCCCATGGACCAAAACGCGTGACCCCAGCCTGAAAAGGCACTCACGCCCAGGCCTTCTCAGCCTCGGCATGGCCAGAGCCATGGGTCACAGGTCCCGGGAGTCAACGGTCCCACGGGATGCAAGCCCCAGCTCCCCGTGCCTCTGAATCAGACACACAGACCCTTCGGGCCAGAGAACCTCACGCCTGGGATTCGACAACCGTCAGCTCCGAACTGTCCGCAGCTACCCCCAAGAGCGCCCCCCAACTCCTGACCACTGGGCTTCCCCATCACTTGTAGCTCCTGGGCCGGGAAGGCTGCTGAGCTGGCTGGCCCTGCTGGGAGCCAAGCCCACAGGGTCCTGACTCCACGTGCAGCCCTTCTGTAATCTTGGGAAGGCGCTCTGCCTCTCTGAGCCTCAGTATTCACATCCATGAAATGGGAGTATGAAACATCTGACCCCCCCCCCCCATCACCACTTCCACCACATAGGCTCAGACCAGACAACCACAGGAAGAAAGGTTGCACCCATGGGGCAACTGCGGTTGTCATTCACTCGTTTCTGGACGACTGGGTAGACTGGGGGAGGAACCAGGAGCTGATGTGAATTGAGCACCTACTGTGTGCTGGGCTGGGCAGGGTCCTCTTTGCAACACTGTATCCTCAGAGTGGTCCCCTGGGGGCGCCGTGTAATTAATTTGGCGCCCTCCCAAGACCAGAGGGCACTTGCCAGGCTCACTCTGCTCACTTGAGGTGTCACCGGCGTGTTTATTTTCTGAGGGGACCTACCGTACAGGTAACCATTTTGAAGGGTACAGGTCTGCAGCACTTAGTCATGTTCCAAGATATTTTCACCACCCCCAAAATGAAACCCCATGCCCCAGCAGGCACTCCCTATTCTCTCCCCTCCCCCAGGCCCTGCAACCAGGAATCTGTGATTCTAGACTTTCCATAGAGATGCAGTCACATAATATGTGCCCTTCCAGCTGCTCTCACTTCGCATCATGTTTCCCAGGTTCGGCCACATTGTGACAGGTGTCCGTGCTTCCGTCCCTTCTGTGGCTGAGTAATATTCCATCGCGTGCAGGGACCACCTTCCGTGTATCCACTCACCACTTAGCGGACATTGGGCTGCCCCCACCTCTGGGCACTTGTGAACAAATCTGTTACAAACACGGACGTATAAGGTTTTGTTTGAGTCCCTGTTTTCAGTTTTGGGGGGCATATTCCTAGGAGTGGAATTGCTGGGTCATGTGGCCGTTTGTTTAGCTTTTTGAGGAACCACCAAACTATTTTCCACAGAAGGGCCACGAGTTATTTGGTTTTGAGCTCCCAGAGGAGGGGGTGGACAGCAAGTAGGGAAGGAGGTGGGGGCTTGTTTGGGCAGACCTATGGGCAACAGCCGAGTTTCAGAGTGGCATCTGGCTTCCAAACCAGAGACCAGACTGGCTTAGTGAGGGACAAAGTGTGGGAATGAGGGAGACCACCAGGGGCTCCCCAAGCTGATGTCCACGGCCCTGGCCTCCCAGTGCCCTGAGTTCTCTCCTCCTGCCCACTGGCCGCCAGCCCCTTTCTTGAGACGAACAAGTCAGTGTTTTTCCAGGGCAGCCAAGCACCCACAGCCAGCTGGGAAAGTCCCCGTGTGGCGCGAGCCCACAGCACGTGCTGCAAGCTGGGCCCCCCGGCGACACTCAATCCCCAAGGCCTGCCCGCCCCACTCACTAATCTGGCCAAGACCCCCCTGGGTCTCCCACGGCACAATGGGCAGAAATGCCCGAGGCTGGCATGGAAGAAGAGCCTCTGGGCGGGCTGGGCTGGGAGCGGGCTGGAATCTGGGGAATTCAGCCCAAAGTAATTGTAGATGCTCAGAAAACCGACCCGGGGAACTGAGATGGATGGGAACCAGCCTCCAGGCCTCGGGACAGAGCCCGCTTTGGATCCCAGATGCTAAAAGCAAGCTCCCCGCTCCCAAATTCTTCCAGCAGTCTCCAGGCTGCAGAGCCCCCCACTGCTTGGGGTAAGAACCCTGTTGGGGGTAGGAGCTTGGACAAATGGGTTCTGAATGGGGGGACCCCAGGGGACTGAGGATGGACCCCAGGGGCCGAAACAGATCATTGCAGCCCTGGTCTCCTGCCTCCAGGCAGACTCCCAGCCCCCGCCAGCACCCAGGTCTGACCATGTCACTCCCCTGCTCAAAGCCCATCCATAGCTCCCCAGGCTCCTTGGTGTAGAATCAGAGGCTTCCCGGGATCTGGCCTCCGACCACCCTGCCACCTTTGCCTGTGCTGGTCCCTCTGCCCGGGATGCCGCTCGTTCTCCCTTTTTCTGTCCAGCAAACTCTACCTGACTTGTGCCCAAGTGCAAGTCCCCTGAGCTCAAACCCGTTGGCCCCCAGGCACGGAGGAAGCACACGGTGGGCACCTGTCTCTCGAGTACCACCCTCACCACTGGGCTCTCACCATGGCCCTTTCCACAGCCTTCCCAGCAGACCACAAGCACCTGAGGGCAGGGCCAGGTCCCAACTAAATCTGGGGTTCCCGGGGCTGCCCCCTGTAGCTGCCCATGACCGTTCGTGGAATTGCTGAACAAATGAGTAAATACTCAAAGATAATGTCTGAAAGAGCTCCTGCCTCTTAATAACAAAAAGATAATCAATTTAAACATGGTCAAAGGACTTGAATAGGTATTTCTCCAAAGAGCCGTAAATGGCCAACGAGCAAGTGAAAAGATCCTAAATTCACTCATGAGGGAAATGCAAATCGAAACCAGCGAGGTGCCACCTCACACCCACTAAGATGCCCCTGGTCAAAACAAGAGAAAGTGCCAGGTGTTGGCAGGCTGTGGGGAAATCGGAGCCCTCATGCCTCGCCAACAGGAATGCGGGCAGCCACCACGGATGACAGTCAGGAAGTTCCTCAGAAAGTGAAACAGAATTACCATAGGTCCCAGCAATTCCACTCCTTGGTCTATGCCAGAACTGAAGACAGGTATTCAAACAAAGACTGTCCACAAGAGCCAGAAGGAGCAAAGACCCCGGATGTCCACCAGCGGCTGAATGGGCAGACAGACTGTGGTCTATCCATATGGTGGAATGCTACTTGGCCATAAGCAGGACTGAAGTATGGATCATGCTCCATGGAGGAACCTCAAAACTAGTACTCTGAGTACACAGACACACAGACCACACATTGTATGATGGCATTTGCATGAAGTGTCCGGCAAAGGACAGAAAGTGGACCCGCGGTCACCTGGGGCTGCAGGGAGGAGGCACGGGGAGCGCTGGCTTGGCAGGTGTGATGACAAAGTTATGGAGCCCAATAGAGGTGATCGGGAATGCACTTATACACCTCTGAGTGACACACTTTCAAATGGTTAAAGTGGCAAATTTTATGTGTATTTTAAACACAATTTTTAAAAAGTCTATCTAGACACAGGACTTCTGCACCCTTGGACATCGGTGGGATAGGTAGGAGGGGGCAAGAGGGGCCTTGCCCAGCTGATCCCTGCTTGTATGCTTCCCAGGACATGTGAGGCTGATGGAGCAGGGGGCATGGGAGCCCCCAGCCGGCCCCCAGCAGCCAGTGCGCGGGTCAAAGGTGAAGTAAAGGCATCGGAGAAGACAGTCACACAGTATTTTGTGCCAGGAACATAAATACTGAGAAATGGCTGCTAATTCAGAAGTCATTTTGAAATTGTCTCCCTTAGAATGTGGGGGTTTATCCACTCACAAAATTAAATACACCCATTCTGAACACGGGCCTCTGCTGGGTCTCAGTCCTCTCTCCTTACATCCCCATGTTGTAGCTGTGCAGACTGCAGCTCAGAGAGGCGAGGGGACGTGCCTGAGGCTGCACAGCCAGGCTCAGAGCCCGGTCTCTGATTCCAGAACTCAGGCGGAGGCAGCGTGGTGCCCCATAGCAGGGGCATACCAAGCACGAGAGCCTAGAGCGGGAAACAATGCCCACTTTTTAGTCTCGAAACACAGCTTTAAATCTTTCTCTTGCTTAAAATCCTCCAAGGTCATTCATGAATTCAGTTCCGGGTTGATGGACAGCTTCCACTGCTGGAGTTTGAGGTCTCAGCCACCCTGCCCCTTCCCTCCCCTACAGTCCACACGTTCGCAGGGAGTCTGCCCTCCCTGAGAAGGCATGGCCCTGCCAGCCACACCCCTAGCCTTGGCCACACTGTTTCTTCCACCTGGAGGGTTAGGCGGGGGCTGCAGTTATGGGAATCCTCTTTAGGGAATCCACCAGAGTGGAAAGGGGCAAAAATACATGGTAACTTGAAATTGGTGATCTGGAGGAGGGGCAAGGAGGGTGGAAGCATGGGGGGGAGGGGAAAGGGGACATGGTGGGAGGGGGAGGAGTGGGGAGCAGGGAGGAGTGGAGGAGGGGCGAGGAGCAGCAGGGGAGGAGGGCGAGTGCAGGCTGCGTCCTGGAATAATTGGCAGTTTGGGAGTGGGGGCATGCTGTGGGCATCTCAGCAAGCCGCCCACAGGGTGGGCCTGGCTCTCACCCCCAAGCAGCAAGATCACCCCGGGTGGCTTCTCGGCCCACAGCTGCCCACCCAGGTGCCCCCGGGAGAGCTAGCAGGGAGGTTCTGAGTGGCCCTGAGCACACAGAGGCCGGGCTGGCCCCTCCGGTTTCAGTCGCTGACTTTTTCCGTGGAAAATTCTGCTCCAGACTCATCTCCTTGCACTATTCGGGAGCCTCGGGACAAAGGTAAGATGCCAGGAGGAGCGGGCAAAGCTGAAAGTCTGGAACTGTTCCTCAGCCCCGGCCTGGGCCAGCCCCACGAAGGGAGCCTGCAGGACAAGGGGCTTCTTCCTTGTCCCCGGGGACTGCAGGCGGGCCTCTGATCTCCAACCAGAGGTGCCGAAGCCGGCAGAGGACCCGCAGGGATGCGCTTCCCTGTTGTTTCCTGGCACTGGGCACGGGGTGCCAGCAGGGCCTGCCGAGGGACAAGACAAAGAGCTTCCTACCTGCCAGAGGTCCCAAGGGGTCAGGGCTGCCTCTAGGACTAGGGGATGCCGGAGGGTGAGGGGCGAGGTGACCACTGCCAGGCGACAGATGGTGCAGAAGAGGCCAGGAGGGTGGGACGCTTGCTATGACATTAGCCGGGTACCACATCACCCACCGGGCAGCCCTGTGGGGCCGAGGGCGGGAACGTGAGTGAGACCTTTGGTCAGTTGCTTAAACTTTCTGTGTCTCGGCTTCCACATCCGCGGAGTGGGACTACTGATAACACCGGCCCATCGGGGCTGCTGGGAGGAGTACGTGATGCGGGCCGATGATGAGAGGTCACGGACGTTGGGCATTATTAACCCTCACTGGGGCCCCATCACTGACCTCCATTCACTGAGCCCCCAGGATGCAGTCCCTTGTGGGAATCAGGGACCAGCTGGGCTTATCGCGAGGACCAGCGGGGTCCACACCCACCACTGCACCCACCACGATTGGGTTCATTCCTGGACCGGCCCTTCCCTCCGACGCAGCAGGTTCAGCCCGGGGTCTAGACACCCCGGGGCAGCTGGTGCTCACATTCGCCACAGGGCCTGCACAGGCGTCTCCAGCCCAAGCTGGGACAACTGCTCAGCAGGAGGATGACAGAGCTGACATTCACACGGCGGGAGGCTACGAGCAGCTTACGTGTGACAACGGGAGTGACTCTCCCCCACTGCCGAGCGGAAGAGCCAGAAGTCAGAAGTTACCCTGAGCTCGGAGGCACGGACGGGGAGGGGGCCCGAGGGAGCCTGCTGGGTTCCAGATTGTTCTCTAGCCCAAGCTGAGAAATGGTTTACGTGAGTGCCCACACACGTAAAGACGCATCAAGCTGTCCACTCGAGATTTCTGTACTTTACGTAAGTTACATCTCAACAAGAAAGCAAAATTTTGCAATACAAAACGTCATAGGGCTGGCAAAATCAGAATGAAAACTCTCGCGTTTTCTCATAAAAGTTAAAATAAAGAAAATACACTTAAGACATGCAATACGAATGTTCACAATCATCCCCTCGTGCCTTGTCAGTGTGTGCGGACCTTGCAGCAGGTGCTGGTGGAGGGCCACTGTGAGCTGGGCCAGCCGCCCCCTGCAGGCAGCGCCGGGCTGGGCCAGAGTGCAGCCCAAATCCGGTTAAGACCTCATCTAGGTCAAGCCCCACTCTGGCCAAGGGGCAGCCCCCCTCCACCAACCTCCTTGGGGAACAATATCTGGGTCACCTCACAGTCAGGGACGCTGAGGCTCGGCGAAGAGAAAGATGGGGGAGCCAGTGTCCCCCCTATGCCTAGGACTAGAGCCATCCTATCCTCCCCCCTCCACACAGGACAGCCCTGCTTCACTCAGGAGGTCACGACCCTGCAAATCCTGTCCCAGGAGCCAAATCCCTCACGCCATTCAAAGTTAGTGCCTCAAGGCAGAGTGAACACCTACCATGTGCTGGATTCTGGGATAAGAGCTTCCCTCAGGGGGAAGGTGTTTTATTATTGTTACTATTATCGTTGTTGTTGTTGTTATTACTCTATTGCTCCCTCAGAATAGGAACCAGAGGTCCAGAAAGGCCCAGCCACTTGCTGAGTAGCTCAGGGAGGGAGGGTAGGGAACAGGGTTTGGGACCCACACTTCCTGCCCCCCAGACGGCTCTGTGCCTCCTCATCCCTGTCCCTGATGGGGATGTCCCTTATGTAACTTACATAAAGTACAGGATGTCCCAAAGATAATTAGGGGGTGCTCACTTGTTTACCTGGAGAGCCATCCTCCCCCACTGGTCCGCAGGGAGGCTGCACTGGAGGCCAACCTACACTGGGGAGCCTTCACCAAGTGGTTCCTGAAGGAGGACCCCAATTCGTGCCAGGCGCTGAGTCACGAACTCTCTCCAAACAGGCCAGCCCCCCGCCCTGTTGCTGGCCCCAGGATGGCAGGGGCCTTGTCTCATCCCCCACTGCGCACCGCACTGGGCACCGACCCTCAGTGGTCATCACGGAACGAGTGAATGAGAGAAGGGCAGAGTGAATGAGTGGAATGCACGAATGGAAGCCTTCACACCTGCTGAGGGGACCCCTTCCAGGGACAGTGACCCCAGCTGGCACAGGGAGCAAGATGCAGCTGAGACATCCTCAGTGGGGCGGGGGGCTGCAGGCTGGGCGGGCAGGTGGCTGGGGCACTCATAGCATACCCCCGCTTTCACTTAGACTGCTACAGGTTGATTAAAAATTAGCTTTTATTGCCATTTTACGTGTGATTGAGAAAACGTCAGCCTTCCATATGAAGGCCTAGCACATCAAGTCGTGGGAGGTGGGCAGAGTGGGTCCAGGGCCTGTGGGGATAAGGCCACCCCGAGGTGGCCCTCAGAGGGCTTTGATCCACTGGCATTACCAGGGGCTGGACAAGTTGTGCCTTTTTTATTTAAAGAGCCACAGAGAAATGCTGTCATCGCAAGCCCAGGACCACGTGGCAGACCAGCTTCTCAGACCCCGAGGAAGCCCCATGCCATCTGATCTGTGCACAGGGCCCTAAAACTATGGGCACTGATGTGGCCTGTGTCCTGAGGAGGCCGCAGGACCCAGGCAGCTCCACCTCAGTATCCCGTTTCTCTTTACAAATTCCCCAGCAACCGACCCCACAAACCACAGCCCAGGATAGAGATGTCCCAGTAGAGGGGGAATGCCCCCCCCAACATCAGGGCCCCCTACCCAGCCCAGCCCCAGCTCCTCTTCTGCACCTACTCTTTGGACCGAACACCAGCTGTAATGCAGCCCGCCCCCGCTCCCAGGTTTCTGGGTTGGGGCAGCCCCTGCCCCGAACCAACCACAGAATCCTGGGAATGTTCCTAAGGCTAGGACCGGGACAGCCCTCCATGGGGGAGACGCAGTATCCAAGTGCTTCCCAGAACTCAGACCTCATGACGGAGCCTGCTGGACCTCAACATCCCAGCCCCCTCCCCCACAAGCCACAGGAACCAGAGGGGGGCCACCAGGGGACATCTGCCCCTTCCTGGGTCCCCCTCCCCCTGCTCAGGTGGCGAGTACCACTTCTAGGAAGGTCAGCGGTGATGAGAAAGGGCTTCCCCACGGGCAGCCCACCCTCCTCCTCTGCCCTCTGGGCCACCGACCTCCCTGCCCCGCATAGCTGGACAGCAGCCCCAGAGCCTGAGCCGAGCCTCCCAGCCCTGAGCTGTCAGGGATGTGCGTGTCAGCCATGAGGTCAGCCCCAGGCACCCCCTTATTGCTCCTCCTCCATCACTCCGCCCTTGCACTTTCATTCTCCTTCCAGACCCACTGACCTCCCCACGGCCGAGCCCTTCCTCCTGGAGACCTTTTCACCCACCTGCCCCCCAAGGGGCCAGGACTCTGTGCTTGACCCCCTCAGGCCTTTCTAAAGCCATTTGGGGTAAGGTTTATCCACCCCCACAAGCTATGAGCTCCCCAGGGCAGGGATCCCCAACACAGCCCAGCACCTACCCCAGCCCTGAGCTGGCCTTGGACGTGAACTCCCACCCCAGCCCCAGCTCCCAGGGAGGTGGGGACAGGCTGGTCGAGCCTGGGCCAGATCCCCTGTCTCCCTCTGGGGCCCCATCCCTGGCCCTGGCCCCGGCTGCCCAGCTGCCCAGAGCTCCTACAGCCCACGCTCCTGGCCCCGGGCGCTTTATAATTCTTCCTTCTCGGGCATCCTCCGGCAAAATATTTGAAGAATGTTCTAATTATCTGCGATCAGCCAGGGAGGCGGGCCTGGGTCCACTTGTCCAGGAAGTAA
Source organism: Mirounga leonina (assembly GCF_011800145.1). Lineage (NCBI taxonomy): Eukaryota > Metazoa > Chordata > Mammalia > Carnivora > Phocidae > Mirounga > Mirounga leonina. Next base: position 654,837 of record NW_023270739.1, on the reverse strand, counting down.
CCCAGCAAATACCTGGGAAGATGGCAGCTGGCCCCCACGCCTGCCCACCCCACGTCCCCCCCGCCAGCTTCTCTGTCAGGTGGGCAGGGGTCAGCCCAGAACTTCCCAGCCACAGGTGGGCCGGAAGAGGCTCTTCTCCTGCTCTGGAGCCGGTAGGAGTCACGTGGGGCCGCAGCTGGTGGCAGCCTCAGTGCTCCTGCCTGTCAAATGGGGATAAGAATGTCTTCCAGGTCTGGGGTCACTCTGCAGACCGCTCAAGTCACCAGCACAGTGCCAGAGCTTGGCACCAGCGGGGTCCCCACAGCCTTCCTCTGTGGGGTGGAACAGGATGACACAGAACAGATGGGGCAGAGCTGGACACGGCCACTGCAAAGGCCCGGGGGCATTCAGCCCACCTGTCCTCCTGGTGTTCCTTAAGTCTGCTCACCTCCCTCCCCTGCTGGGGCTCTCGGTCCTGTTCAGTGGGCAGCATGGGGCCTGGGGACATCCTCATACCTTGGGAAGGCCGCCCTTACGGTCTGTTCTGAGCCTCAGTCTTCCCATCTGAAAATAGGGACGATCAGCCCTGTTTGGGCCAGTGGCTTCTCCCCCTACTGGCCTGGGCGGGAAGAACTTGGAAGGGGTGGGGGGATGCCCTGCAGGGGAGGGACAAGCCAAAATGACCCCCCTTCCTGAGTGGCATCCCCCACCCTGCCCCACCCCCCCAACCCCTGCCCCGCAGCTCCTCAGGGTGGACCTTGCCGGCCTCACTTTATGGATGAGGAACGGGGCTCCCAGAGAACACCCAGAGGGAGCCGCATGGGTGGTGGGCAGGGGTTCCCCAGTGGAGGTGCAGAGAGAGGGTGGAGGCAGGAAGGGGCCGAGCTGGCAAATGAAGCCATCCCTCTACCCCTCCCTGCCCTGCCCAGGCCTCAGTTTCCCATCTGCCTGTGTAGTGAGGGACCAAAGCCATACCTGTGGCTGTATCCTAAAGAGAGTTCTCAGAGCTTGGGGTCCTGTGTTCAAGGTCTGCTCAGCCGCTGACTCTCACTGGCCTCAGTTTGCCCATCTGCCCAATGGGGAGAAGAGCCCCCTGCTCGCGGGTGGGGCTCCTGTAGGCTGGCTCCCTCCACCATGGGTCCTCCCTGCTGCAATCTTTCCAGCCCACTGCCCCGCTCAGCTCACTGCCCGCAGTGTTCCCAGGGAAGAGAGCGGAGCGTCCGCCTGCTCCCTCGCGCCCCCGGCGGGCGGGCAACCGCCCGCCCTCCCCACATAGCTGGCATTCCTGGCCTGGCATTCTGGGACCCCACCCTGGAGGGAAACCAAGCACTCCTGGGAGAAAGCAGGAGCGGACCCTAGTGGACAGGGGTCTTGGGCAGGGCTGAGGCTGCTAGAGGTGGGCAAGCACACCCAGGGGGGCACAGGGAGCTGCAGATGAGGGGGCATGGGGTCCAGAGGGTCCATCCAGCCCCCACATCTGTTAAGTCAGTGAAACCAGAACCTCATCCGCTCCCTGTGACCACAAAACCCCAGGCCATTGACCTCTGACCTCAGAACCTTCCAGGCCTCTGTTGGGCATCCAGGGCCCATCATGACACTCCTGGCTTCAGGCCACACTGACCAGCAAGGATAGAGGTGCCCAGACCCCTCCAGCAGCCGGGCAGGATTCCAGGCCCAGCATGGTGCCTCTTCCTCCGAAAAGCCTGCCCCTGGCCTCCCCTTCTGTCCTCCCTCCCAGCATGGTCACAGCTAAGCCAGTCTCCTGAGGAGGCTGCTGGGGGCTGAGGTTCAGCCATACCTGTCTGGCCAGGCCATGAACATACTTCCTGCGATTTCTGTGGACCTTCCCAGAATTACCCCCGGCCTTTCTCCTCACTTCCCGTGGTTCAGGGGCGGACACTGACACCTCAAGGTGCATGAAAAATGAGGCCACATAGGGCATGTGACCCCTAGACCTGGCCTCGGCCTAGGCCCTAATGCCCCAGATCTGTCACACCGGGGCACCCTGCAGGCCTGGGTGACCAGGATGTCAACCTGAAACCTCAGGACAGAGGGATGGACAGACAGGCGAGGGGAACAGGTGGGAGGAAGCTGGCAGGGCAACTGGCCCATGGCCAGGCTGGGAGTCTGGGCGCCTGATGGGTCGGCCAGCGCCTCAGCCTTCCGGGCTACTCTGGACATGGTCTGAGCAGAGGGTTTGGGGGCTGAGTCCCTGTAGGCAGAGGACACCGGGCCATCACCTAGTGCAGAGTGCAGAGCAGGGCTGAGTTCCCAATCCCGGGACCCGGCCTCAGGCCAGCATCCTGGAGGACCCCTTTCTAGGAATGGGTGAAGGCGGGGGCCTGCCTTGGCCACAGGGCACCTCAGAGCAGAGCCCAGCCCCACCCAGGCTCTCCCCAGCTCTCCAGCCCTGCCCCCTGCTCTTACCAAACCTGGGGACCGCTCTGGGCCAGAGCACCCTGGGCAAGGCTCCTTCACCACCCACCGTACTTTTTAAGCATCCCACTGCTCCCTCTGAGAATTCCTGGGCCACCAGGGCACCCCAGCCAACTGCCTCCGCTTGGATGCTTTATGGGACAGGGTGCTCACTCCCCCCCCCAGGAGCAGCCCACTCCGCCCTTCATTAGGCTTGGCTGTGATGAGCCACATGATGTGGTGAGCACTTCTGGGGGCTTGCACCCTCAGAACCCCTCCCTGGGCTCAGCAATCCCGCCTCCCACCCCATGCCGTCACTAAGTGGCCCGGAGTACTGAGCACCACCCCTGCCTTCCGCAGCCAGCCTCCACCTCTCGTCCAAGGCCACACAGACACCTGGCAGGGATTAGGTATCAGCACCAAGAGCAGGACCCAGCCCTGCGGCTTTTCTCCCCACTTCTGGGCTCTCTGCCCCAGGCCCTAAGGACCTGTTTCCTCAGCCTCCCCTCTTCCTCCCCTCCTCCTCCCCCTGCAGGAATTTCCACCTCTGAAGGAAGGCAGTGAGAGGGAGCCAGGGGTCGCTCTGGGCTCACACTCAGACTCGCCTGGAACCGCCGGCTCTCCCCACCCCTCTAGAAGGGGCTGGCAAACAACTGGTGGCCCAGGTCCCCTGGGGCAGACGCTGGGCAGCAAGGAGGATGTCCCCAGCAATGCAATCATCACACCTCACTCCCTGCCTCTTGGCTCTTGGGGCTGCCGTTAGGAGCTAATGGAAGGGGGGTGGGGGGTCCACCCTCCAACCTCCAGGAGCCACGGCCTGGAGTGAAGCCCTGCCTGATCACATGGCCAGGCAGGCAGGGTCTGCGACAGAAGACACACAGGAGCCCCGGGGCAGCTGTCAGCCCTCTGCCCAGCACGCCTCCCCAGACAATGACCAACAGCAGGCTTGACCTGGCATTCCTTGGGGTCCCCCACGCCCTGTGCTCTAAGCTACTGGGCACAGAGTGAGCCACCAGAACCAGGCTGCTGACTCCGTGCCCCCCGGGCTCCCCGATGCGTACTCCTTGGCACTTCCTTGGCACCCCCCCACACAGGCTGGCTGCTGGTGCCCTAGCCTGTGCATGGGCGTAGGCAGCGTGCTCCACCCCCGGGCAGTGCCACCAAGGGGGTGATGACTCTGCCAGGGCTGTGACGGGGGCTTGGTCCACGGGTGTGGCACTCAAGCGCACCGCGGGGCCTGCCACGGGTGGACGGCCCACAGGACGGGCCCCCAGGGAAGAAGGGGATGGCAGGTGATAGACGTGGGCTCCTTCCAAAGGGGGGCGTGTCCGCAGCACCTGGAAATTCCCGGTGCTCCCCGCCAGCAGTGAAGTCACCCTGGGAAGACCTGAGTCAAGGAGCCAGGAAGTCACCCAGCCCCCTAGCCCACCCTGTGCCCACCCATGCGCACTGGGGGCCCGCACACCTGGGGCCATCCACTGGGCAAGTGGGTCCTGACCAGGTCAACGGGCCTCGCTGGGACCCAGACACAGAGGCCGCCATCGGACCATCCAAGAGGGTGTTTACTGGGCACCAACTTAGCACCAAGTATTGCACTGGGTGCTAGACGGTGGGGGGCGGGGGGGCAGGGAGGAGTGACCTACTTGCAGCTACTACCCCAGGCCCGGCCTCCAAGGGTGCTGACGGCACCCCCTCAGCCACACTGTGCCCCCCATCCACCCTGTGGGTCCTGCCTCAGGGAAGCCCGTCCCCTGGCCTCGGCCCCACCCGCATCAGACGTGGGCGGCGGGACCAGCCTCCTCCCCTCCCCGTTTCCCCTGCTTGGTGCACTCATACCCAGGGGCCCTCCTTAGCGCGGGTGAAGCAGCTCATCCCTGCCCTCCTTGAGACCCAGGCCTGGGGCTGCACTATCACCGCTGTGACCTCACCTCCCACTGCCCCAGCCTGCTCCCCGGGCCCCCAGCCCACCCCACAGCTGCCCCTCGGCCAAGAACGCCACTCTCCCCAGCACATTCTTTAGGGCCCAGGTCGGAGGCCACCTTCTGTGAGGAGTCTCCCCTGATCTGCCCTCACTGCAGATGGGTCAGGCTCCTGCTCTGTAGGACCCCACAGGGCTTTGTATACATGACGGGGGAGGAGGGGAGCTTCCCAGTTACACCCGCGGACGCCTTATTCGCCTGGCTCGGGGGTTGCAGTCGCTGCTAAGAAGGGCAAGCTCGGAGTAGAGTAGTGTCCGGGCCTGGCAGGAAGGGGAGGCGGGGACAGAGGGGCCTGAAGCACCGAGACCCACCACCCACAGCGACAGGCCAAGGCAGAAACGCGGAGGGCTGCCCGAAGCCCGTGGTACGTGGCAAAACACCATGTGTACACATGCTGGCCCAACTTAGAAGCTCATGAGGGGCCAGTGGGGACTACATTCTCTCTCTCTGCTCAAGCCGGTCTCACGGCCCCTTGGGTTGGGGCCCAAGGCGGGGAGGGACCCTGGAGCAGAAATCTGAGGGCCTCTTGGTCCCTTCACACACCTGGAGGGAAAGGTGCCCCTCTGGTTCCAAGTCTAAACGTGGGGAGGTGGGGGCAGGGAAGAGAGAGAGACAGAGAGAGCCCTCGCTCAGAGCCTCATGACTCCTGGTCCCTAAACAATTCTAACCAGCCGGAGTAGTTGGTTTCTCTTACCCACACAGTGAATGAGAAGGCAGACAGGCCTGGGTTCGAACATGAGCTCAGCCACCTTGAGCGTGACCTAGGGAGTTACTGGGCGCTCTGCCCCTCACACTTCTCACTTCACCCGCCCCAAGTAGGGGGCCCCCCCGCTTAGCTCCCCCTTTCAGGCAGCCAGGGAGGAAACAAATTCAGAGCAGACCCCAGCTGGTGTGCACCCCTCAGCCCCGTGACAGAAGGCCTCTGCAAGACGACCTGAGTTTTCCAAAGGTGGAACGCAGAGCCGTCAGGGTTCTGTCTGGTGGGCACGCAGTTCCTTCTGGAGGAACTCCCATTCAGAGGAGCTTTTCATCTGTTTGCCACTTGGGACAGTGAGGGCTGAAATCTCAGCTCTAGACCCCTCAGCATGGTGGCCCCCCGCACCCCGGCAGCCCCAAGGCCTGCTTTGGGAGGGCAAGTTGAGACACCACCCACCCTTGTTCCAAGGCTCCTTCTCCCCGGGGCCCTGCTCATTCACAGCTCCCGCTGGGCACGCAGCAGGACTCCAGCACCCAGAGCACCTCTGGTCTGAGAGGCTGTGGAGGAGCGTCTGGACCAGGGGTGGCCTGGGGAGGGGGGGTGAGGTCTGAAAAGCGCTGGAGGCCCCCAGTCTGATCAGGATGGGACTGCCAGGGAATGCTGACTCAGGCCCTTCCGGACCACGGCTGATGCCTGGGGAGCTGCTTGCCGGTTCAGCTGGTGTCCTGTCCGTCCTGATCCGGGCACCTCTCACTTCGGGGTCTGCAGGAGGATGCCCAGTTGGCTGCATAGTTCTAGTGTGTTCCACTCACATCCTCCGACCGAGTGCTTCGTGGCGTCAGCAGTGCTCAGAATCTAACTGCTCCACCTCTGAGCCTGTGGGATGACCTTCCCGGGGCCTCTGCATCCCCTGTCACAGAGCGGGCCAACCATACCCCATGGCTGCCTTGCACAGAGGACCCGTGAGTGCTGGCTTCCTTCCAGGCAGGGCTCTTGCCCGGCATCCCTGGCCCTCAATCCTGCATCTGCTTGTATGCCTCCAGGGCTGGACGGCTCACCACCCCCTGCCAACCACGGGGCTGGCCCAGTGGCCCAGGCCTGGGGCTCCCCCCCAAGTCAGAGGCTGAGGACACCCCACGTTGAGGGCAAGACCGGGAGGGGGCCCAGGCAGGCTAGGCAGCTCTGTGATGGAGACAGGGAAGATGGAGAAGGGGAGGAGGGAGCGCACCTGTGCCCACCCCCACCCTGTTAGCCAGCCCAAGGGGAGGCCCCAGACCCTGCGCCAGGGAAGGAGGACAAACGGAGGTTTTGTCCTTGACCAGCGGGCGGCCCGCACCACACAATGACCCTTTCATCAGGCTGAGGGAGCCCTGGGTCGAGGTTTCATCTGACAAGAGAGAACTCCCAGCCTCTTGTCCCTTGCTGGGGAAGTTGGGGCGGAGGGGGGGCGGGGGGGCGCTGAGTCCTATCTGAGCCAGACCCAGGGCCATGCAAAATGGAGGCTCCAGGGCAACTAGCTGAAGCCCCTCCATCTGCCCTGGGGCGGGGGGAGAGGTCCCAAGAGTTTAGGTGACTGGCCACGGGCCGCACAAAAAGGGGCCCTGTTCTGGGTACACCCCAAAACCTGAGCTGACGGAAGGTCTGGGTCTCTACAATCAAGACCTCCACCCCATCCCATTCCCTCCCCTGCCACCACCCTCGGGGTCTCACCCAGGCTAGCCTAACAACAGAGCCTTGGCCCAGACCCCCAGCAGGAGTTCTGGGTTCCCCACAGGCCATGTGGCCCTGGCCCCTGCCCCCGCAGGCTGGCGTGAGGCTCTGTGGGACATGTTGTGTGATTTGCTGGGTCTGTGTCCACAGCGTCCCCAGAGGAGCCAAGTGTGGAAACACTGAGAAGTCAGGGCCTCAAAAATCGCTTCCCTTCACGGTGGTCTCCTCCCCACAGAGCATCTCGCACCTCCCCTGATCACCCCTGGAGGCCCCAGGGGCCCGGGCACGCCTTTCTCTGTGGGACCACCGTAGGGCGAATTTCTTCCCAAAGGCAGTGGCAGAACTGGTTCCAGAGCCGGGACGGCCATTACCCTGGGTTCTGTGTGACATCCAGAGGGCCTCTCTGCTCATCTAGGTGCCACCCCCTCTAGGAAGCCCTCTGAGATACCCCAGAGAGTTCAACACTCTCCCCGGAACAAATACAGCCACCAGTCCTCCCTCTGCGTCCCAGCTGCCCAGCCGCCCTGCTCCTAATGGCTGAGCGTGACCCCATCTCTCGAGCACCTACTGTATACCAAGAACCCGGCGGGGCACGTCTCTGCATTTGCTTGCCGAGTCCTCACGGCCACTCCAGAAGTTTGAGTCCCACTGGCCCTGGCCCCCCAGGGCACAGCCAGGTTACAGAATGCACCCAGGCAGCAAGAAGAAGAGCAGGGATGGGAACCCCAGAGCAGGGAGGACTCAAGGGAAACTCGGTCAGAAAATGAGCCTTTCCCCTGCGGGGCCTCAACGCGGCTGCAGGGCACACATGAGCCTGGAGGAAGCACATGAGCGCCCACCGCCCCTCCTGGCCCTTCCTCCCCACACACACAGGGTCAAAAGTAATCTCCAGAGCGCACCAGCCGCCCTTCGATTAGCAGTTGATGAGCCGTGCCCACGTGGCAAAGGCCCCGGGAGCGCTTTGTGGCGGGAGAAACTCCATTTCTGCTCCAGCCCAGCTAACCCCCTGGATAAGTCACTGCACGGAGCCACACGTGCCTTGGAGTCCCGGAGGCTTGTGGGCCCAACATGCGCCTGCAGAGAGGAAGCATCTCCATCTCCCCACCACCGACCACCGATGAGGAGACTGGGGCCCAGAGAAGCCCCTGGACCCGCCCAAGGCCACACAGCAGGGCAACTCCCACACCTGGGCAGACGCAGCCTGCAGGCTGGGAGCTGCTCCTCCCGAGGGGAAACCAATGCACACTAAGCTGGGCGGCCCCGTTCTGCTGCCACACAGGCTCCGAGGCCAGGGGAGGGGGCCTGATTCAGCAATGCCCGCCCCCCGGGGTCGTGCCCACAGCGTTTCTGGGACTGCGGTTGGCACCACCAATAAAGCCACAGCGGTGGAGCCGGGAAGAGGCCCAGCCTTGGCAGGGCAGTGGTGAGTGCCCCCCAGCCCCCCCACAGCCAGGTGGTCGGTGAGTAACCGCCCCGTCACCCATGACTCACTCAGCTCCCCAGAGCGGGCGGTCACCATGAGAGGCTCGTACCGGAAGACCTGGGGGGATCATTGTAGCCAACCTCCACATCTGGGAGAGGGAGGCCAAGACGGGAAGGGACCTGCCCAGGACAGGAGACAGCCTGGTCCTGGCACGAGGCCCCCAGACCGGCTGACCAGCACCGCAGCCCTCTTCTTGACCTGCGGCCCCCCACCTGCCCTCTCTGGGGCCCTCGCTGACCCCCCACTGGCCGTGGAAGCTTCTGCCCTGACAACAGTGGTGCAGAGAAGGGTAAGGCTGGCCAGAGCTGCCTCACAAGGCCAGCCAAGCTCAGCATCAGGCGGGGGCTCAGGGCCCTTCCAGGCCAGCACACCCGTCCGACCCAATCAGTGGCAGGGGCCCAGGCATGCATCTGGGATTCGCTATGCACGGACCACAGCCCAAGACAGGGAGCTGGGAGAGCAGCCCAGATGAAAAGGGCAGGATCAATTGTCCACCAGTGTCTGTGATCCCAGCAGTGGGATGCCTTCTGGAAAGTTCTCTGAGGCAGAAAGAAGCCTCCGCCCAGGGCCCCTCCTGCCCCTGGCATCCTCAGATCCCACAGGGCTGACCTGCCTAAGTATTCCCGGGGTAGTGAGGTGGGCTTACTGTTGACCCCCAACTGTTCTCAAAGCACTTTTGCACAGGCCGCCCCAGCTGCACCCGGGTATCAGTGCAGAGCCACCCACGAGGGTCTTCCCACCATTCTCACTGTCATCTGCAGCCCTGGGGCCCTGCTCCCACCGTGGCCTCCTCCAGGCCCAGCCAGCACTGTACCCACCAAACGGGGCAGGGGAAACCCCAGAGCTCCCTCTCTTGCTCCTGGGAGCAGCTAACTGAATTTCTCCCCAGGAAAGCCTGGCATCAGCACTTTCTCTCCCCGGGGCAGGGCCGGGGGGGGGGGGGGCGCGGGGGGAGCTGATGGTCAGGCTGGGCTGGTGCTGGAGCAGGGGTCGCCGAAGGCAGGGCAGGGGGCAGAGTCTGCTTTGCTGCCCCCCACCACATACCCTGGACCTCCGCACTGGCCCAGGAACGTTTGGAAAACTATCGCCTTTGGAGAATTTTTCCCAACAAAGCTGTGGCAGTGAACACGCAGGGAGCGAGCCCATGTGGGCACAGATGGTAATCACTGCAGGCCTGGATTGCGGGAGCCAACCTGAAGGAAAACTTGGGGTCTACCCATGCATACTGGCCACCACCTGCCCCAGAGCTCCTCACTGCTGCTTGGTCCCACTCTCTCCAGCTCCTGAGCCCCTTGCCCACCTCCTCCTCTCAGATTCTTACTCCAGACAACCCCCGGAGGACTCCTGGTTTCCTACCCCTGGACACCTCCCCATTAACGCCAAACCTCAGCCAGCTGCCTCCAAAAATGGTTTCTTAAGGCATAGTAGCTGCTGATTCTCTAGCTTAAGATTGAGATGCGGGGATTTTCAGGGGGAGGGGGAGGCTTCCCGACCTCTGACCTCTGAGAACTGGAGGCTGGGATTCCAAGGCCCCCTTGGTTGATCCATTTCCCAGGAGGGATGCCAGAAGCAGGACTTTCCTAGCCTGATTCCCCAAAGATCAGGCGGTCCCAATCCGGCCCCTTTCCCTGCCTGGGGCGGCCTATCCCCCCCCCCCCCCCCCCACCTTCCCCAGGCGATGCCTCTGCAGCCGGGCTGCCCGCCGGGCCTGGAGCACTCTCTGCGCCTGGACCTTGTAATTATGTCCCACAGCCCGGGAAACCGCGGGCCTCGCAGCATCTGGCTGCGGTTGCGAACTTTTGTTTCAAGATGCGCGACTATTTATAGAAGGAAAACGGGTAGGATAGTAATTTCCTAGGAGCTGGAGGAGAAATTGGCTGCGCCTCTATTAAAAGGGGGTGGGGGCACGGCATTTATTAGGATTGCGGCCGCGCGGGAGGTGGGGGTGGCGCACGGAGCGGGAAGGCAGCGCCTGCCCCCTCTGGCCGCGTTAGGCGACCCCGGACGTGGCCCGCGTGCAAAGGAGGGGGAGGAGGAGGGGAGGAGAGAAGGGGAGGGAGAACTAGCTCTGAGGTTTAATCAGTAGCATCCAGCTTAAATTCCCCCAAACGGCGGTTCCATAAATCAAACTTCTTTTTAAATCGGAGGCCAGAGCATATGCGTCCCATTAGGAATCGGGCGAAGCCGCTGCCGCGCCGACGCGCCCCCTCGGCTCCCTGGGCCCGGCCCGGCCCTGCCTGGAGCTTCCCGGAGCCCGGTGGGCGCTGCCCGTCCCGACGCACACGCGCGCCCACGCTCCGCGCGCTGCCTCGGCCAGGACCCCAGGGCGCACCTCGGCCAGCCGCACGCGCGCTGCGCGTCCCCCTCGCCCCCAGGTGAGGAGTAGGCAGTAGCTGGGTCGGGCGGCTCAGCGCGGCGGGACGGCGCGAGAAGCCGCGGCCGCCACCGAGGACAGCTTGGGCGCTGTCTGGCGGGGCGCAGAGGGCACGTGTGCGCCGGTGTGCGCGCGGGGGAGCGGGCGTGTGCGTGCGGCTCTCCCGAGGGCGGCCCCCGCGGCCCGACCCCGTGGATTTATAAAGGGAAGGGGATCCCGCTGGGCCGGGACTCCGGAGGGACCGCGCAGGGAATCCCCGCGCCGCCGCGCGCCCTCCCGCCCTCGCGCTCGGTGCGCACAGTCTGGTCCCCCCGGGCAGTAGGGCCTCTGGCGGGCCACGCTCTCTCTGACCCCAAAGCCGTAACTTCTCACTGCTGCAGCCGCCCCCCACGTCCTCCACCTCGGCGCCTTAGGCAGACGAGGAGACCCAAAGTCGCAGCCTACCGAGCGCGTCGGGCACCCGGTGCCCCGCCCAGGGACTCCGCTGCCGAGTTTCCTACCCGCCCGGCTCCTGCGCCGGAGGCCGAGGAGAGGGCTTCCTCCTCCACCACCCGCCCCGCGTGCGGCCCGCGGCACTCACAGGTAGCTGCCGCTGGACAGGATGAGAAAGATCTGCGGGCAGTACACGGAGAGGAGCGCGCCGCGCGGCGACAGCAGGAGCATGGTGGGCCGGCGCTCCTGGAAGGGCTCGGCGGGCCCGGCGGGCAGGACGCCTGGGCCAGCTGAGGCCGGGGTCTCCGCGGCCCTCCCCGAGGTGGGGCGGCGACACCAGGCGCTAGGGACCCGGGCGCGCGGGCCCCAGCGCAGTATTCGTCCGTGCCCCGCCGCCAGGGCCGAGCATCGCGCTGGGGCTGGGGCCGGGGCCGCGGCGGGCGCTGGGGCTGGAGTGTGGAGCGAGGGGACGGGCAGTGGGCAGCGGGTGCGCCTCGGCGGCTGTCTAGCCCTCCGTCCGTCGATCGGTCGGAACCGGCTCTGTCGCTCGCTCTGGCTCAAGTCTCCAAGTCTCTCGAGGCGCGCAGCTGCCATTGGACGGGCCGCCCCTACATCCGCCTCCTCTGCGGGCGGGTTTTTTAAAGGGGAGGCTGACCGGAGCGTGCGACAGGAGCCGCCCCCAGGGCTTGCCCAAACTGCCCCGGCCCCTATCCCCCCACCTCCCCGCCCAACTTCAGCGAACCGCACGGCTCCGGCCTGCTCTGGAAGGTGCACCTAGGGGGAGGCACCGCCGCGTAACCGCGCGGGGGCGTGCGGTCCTCTTGGGGGGCTGTGCTCGGTAGTGGGTTCTCGTGTTCGCATGCATGTGCCTGCATGTGCCTGTGTGTGCCCGCGGGAGCGTGGGCGCGTCTGTGAGGGCGCAGGTGTGTGCGCACAGATGCGCTGTGGGTGCTGCCCTTCGGCTGCGTGCGCCCCTGGGTCTGGTTAGGCTGGCTGTGAGTCGCACACTCTCACCCTAACCAACCAGGCCCAGCCAGGCAGGGCCCACCTGTGCACATGCGCACTGGTGTCTCTGTAGGGTCCTGCCTCAGTGCCTCTTTCGAGAGGCGGTGAGAAGGCACCCCTAATTGGTTCACAGAGGCCCCCAACTTTGGCTTCCCCGTCTCACTTCTTTTGCTCTCCTTTGAGGGGTCGGTTGGGTTAGGTGTAGGGAGGAGCAGATTCACAAGGACACACTTCCTAAACAATCCTTCTTCTTCCAGTGATTTTTTTAAAGGCCAGAAACCCACCTCCTCTTTTGAGGTTTTGAGTCCCACCTCCTATTGTCTGCCAAGCCTGGCTATATATGAATGATCTTCCAGATACAGTGTAGACCCTGTCAGCTGGGGCGAAAGCACAAGGCAGGGATGATGACAAGAGTGGTCTGTGAAGATATGGCCAGTGGTCCAGGGGTGGGGCATTTCCCATCTTCTAGACCTGGCATGCAGATTCATGCCCAGCAGCGGGAAGCAGGGGGCTGCCCCCTTCACCTTCACCCCACTGGATCCCTCTGCCTATCCCAGGGCAGGAATGGAGCAGGGCTGATCCTGGGACTTCGTAACCCCATTCCAGTGGGCAGAGGATGCCTGGATTCCAAGGGCTTGTCCTGGCCCTGGCTTGGCCTCCCTGAGGGCTGCAGCCTGGAGCCTGCTCAGTCCAAAAGTGAGGAACTGTGACTCCCCAAAGCCATCTGTTTTGAAATTGCTCAAAATCCAAGGCAAACTGACTCTTGAGGCCCTGATCCCCAAAGGGATTGTGAGGCCAGAGTTCTCCAACCCTGCTGGTCTGGGAGCTTCCCCCAGGGGCTACACGTCTGTGTGGTGGCTGCGTGTGCACGAGTGGGGGAGGTTCCCGATGCACATTCATAAACGTGCACACACAGGTGTAGGTTGGGGGAGGGCATGATCATGGAATATCCCCCCAGGGCATGCAATCTCTGACGTTGGCTTGGAACGTCTATGGCCCTAAAATCCACTACCTGGAGGAGTCCCCAGGGTGCTGATACTGAGGTCATTAACAGTGAGGAAAGCTTGGCTGTGCTCACAGGTGTTTATTGGGTCCCCCTCCCTCCAGGGTGCAGGCACCCAGGACGAATCTTCACAGTACCCGGTGAAGGACATGCTACTGTGATCCCACTTCCCGGATGAGGGAGGCAGCCTGGGAGATTAAAGCCTCCAGCCAAAGCCACCAATGAGGAGTGAGGGGGAGGAATGAACCCCAAACCTCATCTTTACTGCACTGGACTCCCAAGTCATTAACCCCTCGGGTCACATCTGGGTCCAGCTCCCCCCTCCTCCCTGCCTTGTGCGGCCAAGATGGCTTTACTATAAAGAAAGCAAGACCCCTGCTCCAAGGTGGGCAGGCAGGTAGCGGCCGAGGCTCAGCCCCCTCCCCTTAGCAGATCCCGTGGTGGCTCCCTGGTTTTCCCGGATGTGGTTCCACAGGGTGTTTGGAGATTAGGTTTTCTCCTCTCCCCCCAGGAGTGTGTGTTTTAGGGGGCACAGCGGGGTCAGGGGGGAGCTTCCCACACCAGGACTCCTGAGTGGAGGCAGAAGGCAGCGCCTGGCTCTCTTGCCCACTCCCAGAGAGGCAGGCACACAGGCCGGGTCTCACTCACTGGTCTCTCTCTACTCAGACACGGGCCACCACCCTGTTTAGGATGGCCAGAGCCGCAGTCCCATTTACAGAGGGGAGAGGGAAGCTGCCTTGTGTCCGGAGGTCGGTAGGTCCATCATGTAGGCCTCTGAGCCCTGCAACCAGCCCTGGGAGCCCAGGTTGGGCACCACCTCGAGCTCCTTTTGCTGCCTGGGGTGGGGAGGGAAAGGTCATAGAGCACTTCCCACAGGCTGGGGGGGCGGGGTGGGGGGGTGTTCTTTTGGATGACTCCTGTTGAGAAACTGGTGCTGGTGCTAGGAGGAGAGGTCAGTGGTGGAGGCCAGAGCCAGTCCTAGCTCTGCCTATTACTCTCGGAGACAAGTGATTTGGCCTCCCTTGCTCAGTTTCCTGATCCTTAAAACGCGGACCTAAATCTAGGATGGCCAGGAGCAGACAAAGCCTTAGTGCGGAGAACCAGAGAGAGCCTCATTAGGGGCTGCCCATTACTTTGGGGGGTACAGCGAGAGGAACTGCAGGGGCTGCAGATCCAAAACAGTGCCTCCCTCCCAACCCCCACCCCCTGGCGGACTCAGTGCAGGCACCCTCACCTCCGTAGACAAACACCCAGGGACACAGCCTGCACAGACCCACAATAAACAGAACCACCAGCAGCGGTAGGCATGCCAGCCCGGGCCTGCAGAACTGAGGCTAGGACAGGGTCTTCCAGCCCTGCCTCTGGAGCCCCCGGCCTCAGTTTCCCCATCTCTAAAATGGCGGAGGGGGCGACAGAAGCACCGGCGATAGACGAGATGATTATCAGGTGGTGCTTCTACCTCTCAGCCTGGGAAACCGGGACTCCGTCTCCCGCCGGACTGTTCACCGGCTCTGCTCTGGCCAGGGCCCCGCCTGCCTCCTGGCCCCGGCGGCGCACAGTAGGGGCGCAAGGCGCGGCAGGGCCCGCGGCCGTGGGCGCCCCCGAGCGACGTGCACCGCACCCCCTCACGGTCACATCGGCCCCCCACCCCCACTTTGAGCAAGGCCGAGACAGATTCTGTCTAAAGGAGATCGCAGCTCAACAGGTAAGGACTCGGCTGGGTTCAGGAATGTGGAAATACGACTCGGAGCAGCTACCGCAGCGAGCAGCGAGCGCGGCCCGCCGGGCGCCCGCCCGCCCGCCCGCCGGGCCGCGCGAGGGGGAGCGCAGCGAGAGGGGGCCGGGCCGAGGGCCCAGGGCGGGCGGGGGCGCGGGCCCCGGACCGAGCCCGAGGCGGCCGGGCCCGCCGCGCGGCCCATCCCGAGCCAGCCGGACGAGTTGTCAAGGCAATTTCAACACGTCCGGGTGATGGATAGGGTCGAAGGGCCCAGGCAGGTGCCCCGGCCTGCAGGCTCGCGGCCGGGGTGCTCGCTCCCCGCCCGCTCAGGCCTTCCCGGCCGCCCGACGCCCCCGGCTCCTGGCCCCGGCGCGCCCTCCAGACGGCGAGCGCTCGGCCCGGGCTCGGCGCCCAGCGCAGCCCGGGGGAGGGAAGGCGCGTCCCACCCCCAGGGCCTGGAGCCCAAACAGGTGAAAGTACGCGCCGGGCACGCTCGCCGCTACCCGCGAGCCTGGCCGCCGCCGTCTGCGCGCCCTGCTCTCCTTCCACCAGCCCTGTCCTCGGCGCACTTCGGGAGTACCTGCTGTTCGTGGGGCTTGGGGGCGTCTCTGCTGGGCCGGGGCGAGGGTCCGACACACAGGCCAGCCCCGGATCCCCAAGGGCCGCCTGTGCCCCCTCAGGCCCCACGTTTCTGCTGCGACCCTCTGGGACCGGTTCCTCCCGGCTGCCCCTACCCGGGGCTGCGGCCCCTGCCCACGGGGATACTCACCCGAGCTTCACGTAGAGGACGCCAAAGCAGAGAAACACGTAGAAAATCCACTTGCGAAAGTTTCTGTGCATGATCCAGGGAGGGGGGCTGCGCCATAGACAGCGGCGGCCGGAGGGGACGCGCGGGCCGGGCAGGGAACTGGCAAGGGCAGGGGGCTTCGGCGGACCGCTCTCAGCCAGCGCTGCGGCTCGGGCGGCCGGCGACGCGCGGGCACTCTGCGCGCGCTGCCACCATGGTGAGCCCGGGGCGCCGCCGCCGCCGCGTGCGCCTGGGTAGTGACCTGGGCCGGGAACCGCGACCTCGGAGCTGGGCTGAGAGATCGCTGGGCACGACGAGCGCCGGCGGGGGCCGGGCCGGAGCACTGCGGGCGGGCGGGCGCTGCCTCCACTGGGCGCAGCCGCCTGGGGCCGTGCGCGCCTCGCCGAGCGCCGCGGCGGCCAATGTGTCCGCACTTGTCCGCCTCCCCAGGTGACTCGCGGCCCCGGCAAGCGAGCTGCGAGAGAACGAGCGCGCCCCAGGTAGGAGGATCCGCCTCCCGCCCGCCCTCCTCGCTCGCCGCGCGCTCTCTCTCCCTCGCTCCCGGGCTCTCCCCTCCCTTTTCTCCTCCCTCCCCCGTGACACACAAACACATCCACCCCCCCCACACACACACCCCTGCCCAGGCCCGCTTCCTTCCGATCGGCCTCCTGGGACTGGTCAGGGGGAGGGGGATTGGGTGCGGGGAGTTGGGGGGGGCGGCCCGCAGGGGAGGGTGCGTCTCTGAAGAGACACCTGCGGTTGGGCTGGCCGCTCCTCTACGCCTGCAAGGGTGGGGGTGGGGTGCGGGAGAACGTCCCGTACAGGTGGTGGTGGACCCTCGGCTTCCAGTCTCTAGTGGGGGTGGGGGTGGCAGGGCAGAGACCACCCACCCCCATAGCCATTCTTGGCTCGCTTCCCCTCCCCCCAGCAATTATACGCTTGGGGTCCTCCTGGGCCACACCCTTAACCCAAGTATCTGCTGCCTCCCTTGCAGACGTGGATCAGAGCCCTCCCCCAGCACCCAGGGTCACCCCCACCTGTGAGCACTGCTGCCAGAGAGACTACCTCAGAGGGGACAGGGAAGGGACAGACAGGCCTCGCCTGATGCAGGTGGATGGCTCGCATGCCATCCTGCAGAAGCCATTGGACTAAGCACCATGATGGGGACGGATAGGAGGATGTTGAGGGCCCCCCTTGGCTTTGGGAGAAGCTCCCCCCCCCCAGGGGTTCCCTGCTTCGCCTCTTCCACTGCCTCTGCTCAGTCTCCTTGGCAGTTCCCCGGCTCAGTGTTCACGTTCAGAGCCCGGAGCGCGAGGTCTCCCCGGCCGCGGTGCCTCGCACGCCCGGAGCGGTTCAGTTTGGCACAGCCCCTGGAAGCTCTGTCTGTCCTGAGGGGCAGGCCGGTGACCCGCCGCCTTACAGCCATCCTGGCCACGCTTCTCTGCTGTTCCGCGGGTTCACAGCCCTGGACGCCCTCAAGCCTGCCACTCTTGGGCGAGGGGATGGAACTGGGAGGTGCTTAATTGCCGAGGACCGGCCAGACCCGAGACTCGCTGGGGTGCGGTAGGGCGAGGGCAGTTGTTTCCAGCCACCCTGGGTCCCACCTAGCCAAGCCGGGGCAGGAGGACTCTAGCTCAGAACCCACCTACCCGCACCCCTGCAGTCCTGCTCAACTAAGTGCCCCATTCCCTCTTAATCATTTTCAATTCCCTAAACCTTTGCCAGGACCTCGGCGCAGGCCATTCCTCGGCCCCTGGATCCGAGGCCCGGTGGTGCCGTTCTACCGGGCCAGGTGGATGGGGAGGGTTCCCAGATGAAAAGGGCGTTGGAGAGTAACCACAGGCAGGGAAATTGAGGCACAGAGAGACGTGAAGGGACCGTAGCAGCCTCATTCACAGTGTTGCCCGAGCCCCAGCGCCCCGGACGTCCCGTTCAGTGAGAATGGGAAACAGCGCTGGAACCGGAGGGTAGGCGCGGAGCCCCACGCAGCCGGCCTGCGGCCGGAGCCGGGCCCGCTGGGGGTGGGGAGCCGCGGGAGGAGCTGGGCGCACGGGCGGATGCTGCCACCCGGCGGCGACACCGCGGACGCTCGGACGCGGGACGCGGGCACTGCGGGGCCGGGGCGTCGCGGGCCTCCGGTCCACGCGGGCTGCCGGGCTGCGAGGTGAGGGGTGTCCCCGACCCTATTATCACAGAGTCCGGGACCACCCCGCATCCCCACAACCGCCAACCCCAGTCTCAGTGTCCGTTCACGGGGCGAATCCTCAGGAGCTGTGGGGCGGTGGTGGGGCTTCCCCGCTCAGGTCGGGGCGACCACGCCAGAGCTCCCGGCTGCGCGGACCCCCAGCCGCCCACCCCAGTCCGATCCCGAACCTGAGGTTGGGTTGGCTCCAGAAGCAGCCGGGCAGGGTGGGGCGGGCAGAAGGGAGGGTTACGGCGGACGAGCGGGCAGGACGCCTGGGTTTGTTCTTGGTCTCAACCTGTCTCTGTGCCTCAGTTTCCCCGGGAGCACGGGAGGTAGAGCAGCGCCTCTCTGGATGGAGAGGGACAGTAGCGCAGCGTCGTGCTGCCCCCTGCTGGCCGCGGCGGGAGGCGGCGCCGGGGACAAAGGTAGGCGGAGCAGGGCTGGGTTCAAGACCTGTAAGTCGCTCCCTCCACAGTGTGTGCTTTCTCCTCGGTGTCTCCAGGGGAGTCTCTGAATGGCTTCAAGGTTGGGGGAAGTCTGGGGTGGTAAGAGCTCTCTGATTCCCCTTCCTGTGTGTGTGTGTGTGTGTGTGTGTGTAGACGGGTGCACACACTAACACACATACCAAACTCGTTCCTGCCCCAGGGCTTTTGCACTGACTGTACCTTCTAGTGCAGTGCTCTTCCCCGGTTCTGTGTGACCCCAGCGTAAATACCGCACATCGCAGGGGCCCACACATTCCTCCTCCCAAACATATTCACTGGTATTGTCTATCCTAACAATCTACTGTTCCCTTTGTGACACAGAGCACAATATGCCGTCACTTGCTCCCTGTCTACCACCAGCCTATAAACTCTATGGAGACCATCTTCACATCTGCTTTGGTCCTCGCTCAGTTAAGCGCTCGATAAGCAATTGTCAAATGAACAAATGATTTTCCAGGAGGCAGCCAGCGTCCATGACCCATAATGTTACAAGCCACAGAGAGCAGGGACCTGACATCGACTCCTTTAAACATTGTGATCGAGCTCAAGCACCATCTCCAGGACCACACCCCCTTCTTGCTGCCTTTCTCCTGCCTTGCTCTTGCGTCTTGTTACTGGTTCACTGACAAGTGTTTTCTGAACCCCCACAACTCAGGTTACACTGAGTGTGTGTTGGGCACAGTCTAGATAAGGAGCAGGTGCCCGACTTCAGGACCTCACGCATCCTTGTGCAAAGGTGCTATCAGACTCATTGCACAAAATGAGGAACTGAGGTAGAGAAGGAAGTGCTTGGCCAAGGTCACACCAGTAGGTGAAGCTGGGACTCGAACCCAGGCCCATCAGGCCCAGAGCTTGGGCTCCTTCCACTGCACATCTCAACCGGCAGGGAGACTCGGCCTGTGCCTCATGGAGTGGAAGATATGGGGCAAAGCACCCGCATCCTGATGCTGGGAGTCCCCATTTCGATGGGGGAGCACAGTGTGGCACGAGGCCAGAGGACAGCAGGCCCTGAGGAAGGTACCAGCAATACTGGGCAAACCCCTGGGGTAGTGAGGTGCATGAGAAGGGCCTGGAAAGCAGTGGATTTGTGGTAACAGAATTCCTAATGGCTCCCCAAAATGTCCCACCCTAATCCCCAGGACCGTGAATGTGACAAGATAGCATGCCCATTCCCGTACATGGCAAAGGTGTGACAAGGTCACTAATCAGTTGACTTTGAGTTTGTCAAAAGGGATCATCCCGGTGTACCTGACCTAATCCCACCCGCCCTTGATAAGCAGAGAATATTCTTATGGCCTCGTGGCAGGGAATTCCGATGGCTTCTAGGAGCTCAGAGCAGCCCCCAGCTGACAGCTGTGAGGGACCAGGGACCTCAGTCCCACGGTCGCAGGACCTGAATTCTGCCCCTAAGTCCCCAGAGCCACCAGCCGAGCCCCTGCCTTGCCCACATGTGGGTTTGCACATTGTGAGACCCGAAGCAGAGAACCAGCCACACCTTGCCCGACTTCTAAGCACAGAACTTTGGTGTAACAAACGCATGTCCTTTTAAGCTACTACATTTGTGGCAATCGGCCACACAGCAATATGAAACCAATACAGTGTGATATGGACATGCAGAGAGAGGGAAGCAGAAATCCAAGTGATCGAACAATATGAACAAGGGCTGCTGGGTGCTGGGAGGTCGTGGAGCAGAGTAAAAGATGAAACCAGGAGGAGACAGGGGCTCAGACACAGAGAGGCCAGAATGCCAGGCTGAGGAGCATGGACTCAATTTCATAGGCACTGGGGAGCTATTGAAGACTCATGAAGGAGAGAGGCCCACCTGAAGTGGGCCCTGAATGCAGTGTCCCAAGCTTGCCTGACCAGCCAACCCCTAGGATGAATCCAGACCTACGTCTGCAGGATGTCCTGGGGAAGGGGCCTGGGGATCTTCATGATGAGTAAACGCTCAGGTGGCTCCGAAGATCAGCACATTTGGGAAATACTCCTATTGGACAACTGTACAAACAGTTGAAAGTTCTGAGTCTGTATCCCAGATCATCTCTGTGCACGAGGTTTTCCAAAGCCCCTGTCAGGGGGTGGGAGGGGGTTGTGGGGAGGAGCCCCCCCTTTGTGGGAGGGGCAGAGCACGCTCTGGTGAGTGAGAACCAGAGCCCACCTGGGAGAAGAGGATGTCAGAGACAGATGAGCTCCAGCAGAAGCCCAAGAGAGCCTTCCGGGGAGTCCTCCTGACTGCCCCCTGTGTGCTGCCAAGGGCTCCCCTGGAGAAGGGCAGACAGAGCTTCCCCCTTTCCCAGGGGGAGAATGAGGACCCCACTGCCCACCCAGAGCTTGACGAGATTGCATGGGGTGCCCAGAAGCCCAGAAAACTAGAAGGAGTGAGCACCTGGATCCAGCATCTGTTCACCAAGAATAAAATGTGCAGGCTCTCCTGTGACTTCTGATCTCTGCAGGGGTTTTGAATCCGGGATGTGAGGCATTTGCTGGCAGGCTCAGGGCCACCTTGGAACAAACTTGCTGTTTGGCTCAAAGTGGGTAGGGGTCAGGTTGGCCCCTGCAGAGGGAAGCATCACCAGTTGCTACCTTGGTGACTGGGGGTCCTCCACCTGTCTCAACAATCAGGTCGGTGTCATCACCTGCACTTACAGGTGCTGGGCAAACTGAGGAGCAGAGAGAACCCTGCCAACCCCAGCTGAACTGTGATTTGAGAGAGAGATCAGCCTTTACTATATCGATCGATCCCCCGTGATCATGTAAGAAAACCAGGGAAAGAGTTTATATTGTAACAATACAATTGAGAGAGACCAGGCGCCACCTACTGGAGGACAGTCACTTGGCCTGGGTGAGCTGGAGACAAAAGGACGCGGGACCCTCAGGATTTGGGCCCAGAAAGGCGGAAGGGGGGCAAGGACTAGGGGCCAGCATTGGGAGGACACTTGGGGACAGCGGGGGCCAGTCTTTGAAGAGTTGCTTGGACATGATCCATCCCATGGAGGCTCAGCCAGTGCCTGAGGATGGCCATCAACAAGAGAACGCTGCACACTTGCCTGGGTGGAGGAGCTATGGTTCCGATGAATGACCCGACCATCCCAGGACAGAGGGGGTCCCCAGGATGAGAGACTTCCAGTTATAAAACCAGACAGTCCCAGGAAAACCGGGCCACGTTGGTCACCCTAGCTAGAGCACCTCTTTTTCTCATTGCTATGGATCTAGAACCTTCCATCAGTTCTCAGTAGCTGCAGCATATAATCCATGAACTTTCCATCGGGAAGACATCTGTCTGCCTGGGACCCAGGATTTCTACTCCCTACCAGATGTCCCTGTGCAAACACCTTCCCCTCCCTCTTTTCAAAGACCCAGGACACTCAGAAGTCCCTCTGTCCTCATAACTGAAGCATCCAAGGCAAGGACAGCTTCAGGCACAGCTGCATCCAGGGCTCAAATGAAATTACTAGTGATTTCTGTTTTTCCTGCCGTTGGTTCTGCTCACCTAGAAGTTAGCCTCAGCATCAGGCAGGCCTTCTCCACCTCACCCAGCGGCCCCTCCCAGCTCAGTCCTCTGTCTTTGCGGCTCCACAACAGCAGAGGAAAGAGCTTCCTTTCCCACCTTCCAGCAGCACATCAAGATGGACTGTCGCTGCCTGTGAGTGGTCTGGCCTGGGTCCCTGAGCCAGGCACTGTGGCCAGAGTAGGAAGCACGGGCCTGGGTCCCATGGGGTTTTGGAGTCCAGGTTAGGGTCATTCTCATCCAGATGGCACAGACTCAGAAAGGGGAAGTGGTGGCCCCTCGAGGAAAATGAAGGGAAGCGAGTGAGTGCTGGGCAGGAAGAGAGCCAGAGTCCACCACACATTACAAATGTTGTATTTAACACACACGTATAGGACAGGCTCCATTCATTCGTTCAACCTCAGTGCGGCCCTGAGGAGGGAACTGAGGCACAAAGGGGATGGGGTGGGGCTCAGGGCCTGGAGGGCGGCACAGCCCCAGAAACTTGCCACTGCACATTCCGTCAGTAGGCCAAAGAAAGGCCACAGGAGCCTTTCCAAAGATGCCAACAGGGCACTGAGAAAAACTCAAGGCCCTTTCCTGATGTGAGAAAAACAAGCAGGCCACAAACAGAAATTTAGAAACTGGGGCCAGAGACTCATTCCCATGACGGGAAGTACCTGATTGATTAGCTCTCCCTCAGCCCTGCCCCAAGGCTGGCCTTTTGAGCCCTGGACTTTCT
The DNA here is from genome assembly GCF_011800145.1 of Mirounga leonina. NCBI lineage: Eukaryota > Metazoa > Chordata > Mammalia > Carnivora > Phocidae > Mirounga > Mirounga leonina. The sequence goes on along the minus strand of NW_023270739.1, from coordinate 632,357 downwards.
GGGCTTTTGTTGTGAGCCCCTAATGCCATTCAGCCTCGAATCTGGGGCAGGGGTCTGTGGTCCACCGTTCGGCCCTACCTCTGGGCCTTTTCCCTGCTGTTGCATGCTGTTCCCCATCTGGAATTCCTTTCCCTCTGCTTTCCACTACATTTTACAGCCCAACTCTGACCACTGACCTCTCGAGCTGTTAGGCTGGGTCAGGCCATGAAGGACACTGAAAGCCAGGCCAACACCTTGGACTCTGTCCTAGGCAAAAGCCAAACACTATGCACCTGGCTGCCTGAGTAAGCTGGGGGTTTTCAACAGCAGCACCATGGACATTTGGGCCTGGATCATTCTCTGTGGTGGGGGCTATGCTGTGCCCTGTAGCCCCCACCTGCCAGACCCATGTAGCACCCCTCCCCCTGTTGGGTCTCCAGTCATTGCCAATGTCCCTTGGGAGAGGTGGGGGCAGAACGGGCTGATACAAGGCTTGGACTTTTCTGTGTGGAGGATGCAGGTTCCACACCCATTGCCTGCCCCCCACCCCATGCTACTTACTGTGTTTCTCTGGGCCCCCTAAGCCTTCGATTTCACAGCTTTGGGTCTGGAGGGTGTGGCCCCAGCTCCTTAGCTTAGTGCAGGAGACCTTCTCTCCAGGGTCAGGTCCTACACCGACCTGCCCAATCATCCCGCTGGTACCATGTGATCCACTCAGACCCTAACAGCAGTGCTTAAACAAGGTACATGTGTATTTTTCTTTCCCATAAAAGAAGTTGAGATGTAGGAAAAGTAGGACTAGTATAAAGGCCATACATATCATCCGGGACCCAGGCTCCTGCCAGCTCCTTGCTCTGCCTTCTTGAGCATGTGTCTTCACCTTCAAGTGCAAGACGGCTGCTAGAGTTCTGCCATCATATCTACTTTCCAGGCTGCAAGATGGAAGAAGGACCAAAGAAGGACATGCCTTGCCCCATTCCTGGACATGCCCACTTACTTCTCACTGGCCAGAACTTGGTCACATGGCTAGTCCTAGCTGCAAGGCAGGCTGGGAAATGTAGTCTTTTAGCTGAGCAGTACTATACCCAACTAAAATTGGAGCTGTTATGAAGGCAGATGGGGAGATGGATATTGGGGCACACAATCACCAACCTCTCCTCACCCTGTGACCTACTCAGATGTCCCCAGCCTGGATTCACCCAGCCTGTGGGCAACTCATTATTCCGACCTCCTCCCTGGGAGTTCAGCTCAGCCTAGCCTGCAGCCACGTCCAGGAATTTTGTGCTAAAGAATAAGGGAACAGGTGGACACCCCCCCACCCCCACTCCCAGCCATTCCTGTTCTCAAGAAGTGTTGAGTAGGACCCCTGCTGGGCTGATCCAGTCAAAGCCATTGACGCAGGCAGGGCTGGGGAGGTGCAGGAGAGAGGGTCGCCGTCTAATGCAAACACTTCTGTTTTTTGCTCCTCGTTCCTGTGCTGCTACATCTAGCTTCATGCACTCTTCATGCCTCCAAAACCAGGTGTATTCTTTAGAAACCAGGACTGAGTCATTAGCTTCCCCAGCCACTCGGAGAGTGACTGGCCAATCATTTGGGTGAGTGGGAAACTGAACCAGGGGCTCATCCTTAAAAAGCTGGATTAGCTGCTGAAATATAATTGCAACTGTAGCCATAATCCTATTTGCCAGGTTGATCGCCCCAAATTAATGGGGTGTTTGTTCTTTGTCTCAGGCACCAAGAGCCATGGCACCAGGGCTGACCACTGACTGTGGTGACACCTGGGGATCTGCATCCACGCCCCACATGACTCATAGTCAAAGTACCAGGTCAGAGCCCTTGCTTTAAGGGTGGGAAGAAAGCAGAAGCTCAGGGAGGGAGAAAGCTGCCAGGGTCACCGGGTGGCCGAGCAAGGACTCACACCCAAGTGTGCTGACCCCAGCATCCAAGGGGGTCCCCCTGGGGTTCTTGCACCTTAATCCCTCCTTTAGCTGCAGCGAGCTGATCCAGCATCCTACCCACAGGCTGGGGTCTCCGGCCTGGCCGCATGGACTTCCTCGCCTGCACGCATCCCCCACTGCAGGGCCCCAGCGAGGTGGGGGCATTGACCCCGCCCCTCAGCATGCCTCCCTCCATGGGGGCTCCTCATCTTGGCCTGAGACACACAGACCACCAGAAGGCAGCTTCTAGGGTGTGAGGGCAGGATCCAGTCCTGGCCCAGGAAATGCCTTTGTAGCTCAAGTTCTGGGTCTCAGTTTGGTCAGCTGTGAAATGGGAGGTTGTCACCAAAGCTGAGGCCTTGGCCAACCCTAATGCCCTGTGACACCCCCCCCCCCCAAATCTGGACGGCATTCCCATACTGGTGAATGAATGAATGAATGAAAAGGGTGATGGACCTGCCCTGGCCCATCAAAACTTGTTTCCCTCCTTGGCACCTGGAGGGCTCTCCCTCTGCTCCCCACTCACTTCCATCCAGGTTTAACTGAGGGAAGCACCCCATTCAGAGCTGCTGCCCGAGGCACCTGGGGGTTCCCAGTCTCAAGAGTGGGTTTGAACCCAGCCGCTCTGCATGCTCCCTGTGGAGCTCAGCTGCACCACTCCTCCCCAAGGTGCCACATCCAAAGGGGCGCTGACACCCACATCGCTGGGGGGCTCCTCGGGGCTATCGTAGCTGGGTCCTGGGCTTGCAACGAGAGAGCAGGAAGTAGGGGCTAGAGGATAGGATCTGGAGATGGGGTCTTGGGGCCTGGCACACATTAGATGCCCCAGTGAACAGGAGGCTTCTTGACTGCAGATGACAATACTTGCAAGCACTGGGGCATTTGCAGGTGCTTATAATGCGGAAGCTGTTCTGCGGGGGGTGGGGGCTCCTCTGCAGAGGAACTGTGCCCAAGGGAGGGGGCCAGTGGCACATGAGGTTGGCAGCCCTGTCCGCATGCTCTTCCTCTTCCACGTGGGCAGCTGGGCCCCCTGTGGAGGGACGGGGGTGGTTCCCAGCCAGGGCTGGGCACAGAGCCCTACCTCTGAGAAAGTGGGTCCAGGCAGCGTGCCCCGTTTCCTGACCCACCTCCGACCATGCGGACACCCCACTGCATTTCACTCTGTCACTCCTTCGTGCTGATGGTGCCCCTGCCCTCCCTGCCTGGTGAGCAATGGCTCAACACAGGCCCCAGAGGTGCCTGGCCGCAGGAGGCCAAGTTCAGTCTCCCTCCTCCTTCCCTTTGTAAAGGCTGGGACTTTTAGGGCATTCTCCCCAGAGACTGGAGACAGCAGGGGGAGGATTTCGGTGGTGGGAACCAGCTCGGTGCAGATAAACGTGCCTCGAAGTCACACGTCTCACTGGATTCCCGGCTGGTTAAAGTATCTGAATGTGGCCTCCCTTGGAGCTCAGCGGGGAGGACACTGATCCTGCCCGAGGCCTTACAAGCCAGTGTGGATGGAATGAGAGCTCGCAGGGGGGCTCTGGGTGGGCCGGGAATGGAATGGTGTCGGATCTCCTGTCCTTCACAGGAGGATAGCAGCGGGAGCAAATTCATATGTATATAGTGCAAATACATTCCTGGGATTGTTTGGTTGACAGGGTCCACGGGGCAGATGCATCTTTCTCTGGCCTGGGAAACACTCTTATGAGCCCAGAAATAGAGGTGCAGACTTTCTGAGGCCCTAAGACATTCATTATTCCCCCTGGGACCTGGGACCTGGGACCCAGGACGGGCAAGTGTGGAGGACCCCTAGGATGAGGGACAAGCCTCCTGTCCCAGCAGGAAGACCGTGAGCTACTTTCCAGCCTCTCTGGGCATAGCATTGTCAATCATTTGGAACCAAGGCTCATTCACTAGCCCCGGTGACAGCAGGAGGAGGGAAGATCACCATCTGTTTCTGACGGTGGCCCAGAGCCCAGGGTCCCAGGGAGAGCCACAGAAACTGACAAGAGCCTAGGGCTATGGGAACCCCAAGGAGGCCTGCACCAGACAGGAGTGTTCAGGGAGGGCTTCCTGGAGGAGGGTGGCTGTTGCTGAGCCCTGAAGGATGAGCCAGGCGGACTGTCCAAGGAACGATCTTCTGGGCCGAGGGACCAGCATGAGCAAAGACATGGAGGGGAACAAGAATAAGGCCCATCAGCTGAGCATGGAGGCCACATGGGTCTTGCTTCCCCTCCAGTGTTACGTGAGCGGCTTCCTTTCAGAAGCTCCAAGGCTTTGATCTATAAAAGGGGATACAATGCCTGCCTGTGCCCATAGCGTCCCTGTAGGCACCTCCCTGTGGTTCCCAGGAGCGCTGTCTCTGCACCGCACCCTCATCAAACCCACTTGCACTGAGGCTCCAGCCCCAGCCCCCACCACCCCTCCGGCTCGGTGAGAGTGACCTCTCACAGTCTGTTTTGGGCACATTGCCTAGAGCACCCTCTCCCAGCCCTTCTTCACCAGGGGACTCCTGAAACCCTTCTTCAGCCCACTGAGGTGGCTGACACCACCTCCAGGCAGCTCTCCTGGTTGCCCCAGGTAAGCCCGAGATGCTCCCTCCCCTTGGCCTGTACAGCCCCTTTGCCCTCCATCTCAGTCTGGATCCCGATGTGCTGTATCTGTCCCTGTCCCTCCAAGAGAAGCCTCTGAGCAGATCTGGGACTAATGACTGCTTGCACTCTGCTTTATCCCCAGCAACCTGAGTCCACAGTGGTGCCTGGGGTGTGTGGGGGAGGGACAGGAGCATGACCATATGGCCAGGGCTACTGGGGGCTGCCCCGTGATGACCTCGCAGAGAGCTTCTTTGGCAAGTGATGGTGGGGGTGGCGGAGGGGGTGGTGGTGGTGGAGGAGAGGGTGGGATTTTAGAATATGAAAGAAGGAAAACCTCTTCTCCACCCACTGGGTCCAGTTTTGAACCTGGATTTGCCCCCACATGTTACAGGCCCTGGATAAGAGCTACCCACTTCTGCCTCAGTTTCCCTGGAAGTGACGGGAGGAGATGTGTCAGGTGACCTAGTCACCTGTTAAAAAGTTCTGCAACCAATTCTGATGTGAGGGTCCTTCCCCCCACCAAGCAATCCTTGGACACCAGCCGGACGTCCTACGGTTGGACTGGGCGTGGCACGGTCCACCAGGGGACAGCGTCGGGCCCCACGGGTGGAGGGCCCAGTCCCACACATCTGCCCCCCACCTTCAGACGCCAGTCACAAGTCCCCATCGTCCCCTGTGCTTCTGACCGACGGTTCCAAGTCCGAGGTTCCCGTGACCCCCTCCTCGGGTTCCGTGAATCTGCCGGCGCGGCTCCCAGGGCTCCGAGAAACGCCCCGCTCGCCAGACGGCAGGCTTGCAGGCCACGGTGCCCTCAGCCGCAGCTGCAGGGAAGGAGGCAGAGGGCGGGCTGCGGGGAGGGGGCGCCCCTCTCCCGCTCCTGCTCACCAGCCTGGAGGCTCTCCTGGCAGGTCTCCGGGGTCTTGACTTCCTTACTGGGGCCTGAGTGACGACATCACCGGCCGCTGGTGACCCATCGGGCCTGCCCCCCTGCGGCTCTGCTCTAGAGGTCCGGGGAGGGGGCGGGGAGGGCGGAGACCGACCACTCCCACCCCCTAACCCCCGGGGGGTCTCCTGGGAACCAGCCCCCGCCCCCGGTGTGGGCCAGAAGCCGCCTCGTTAACATGACAAAAGACACTCTGTGGTTCTGAGCGCTCAGGAAATTCCCAGGGGGCTCTGGGCCAGAAATGGCCTGAAGACCAGCTGAGTATTTCTTAATAGGAATCGCAGCATCACCCCCCCCAGCTCCACCCGTCTGTCCTGGGCCCGGGCCTTTTCGCTCTGTGTGGTCACCTCTTCCCCGTGGGCAGAGTCAGGATCAGGGCTGGGCCCCAGTGCCCCCCGACGGCTGGCCTGCCTGGGGACAGAGGCGAGTGGGAGGAAGTGGGTCCCTGTGAGATGCGGACCCAGAGGTGGTTCTGCAGTGACAAGCCCGGAGACACCCCCCTTCCTGGGCTCACAGCCCCTTCTGGGCAGTAACACCACTCACGCCTGAGAAATCAGACGTTTCTGCCTCCCCTTGCACCCTGCCCTCTGTGCTTCTTGACCCGTCCCCAGGACTCATGCCTGCAGGTCTTTGTCCCCAGGCAGCCCTTGACCTTGGGGTCCGCCCCCGTCTTGGTTTCTCCTCTGGGTCCCCGACAACTCCCAGTGTGCCCACCAGAGGGCGCTGTGCAGCCGGGAAAGGATGTGGCCGTGAGCTTGGGCAGTGAGTCAAGAAGGTGCTGGAGGGACAGATGTACGGAGGGCTGTGTGACCCCTGCAGGTCATTCACTTCTCCGTGGTGGTGCCTGCCTGGGGGCTGGGGGGAGCTGTGAGGAGCACATGGTGAGGACCCAGGTGGCTTCCGGCCGCACTCCCGTCCCACCGCGGGGGACACTGAGACCCAGTGGGCAGGAGGGGTCGGGGGACCAGTATTCGAATGTGGGGTCCCCATGGGGCCAGGGGCAGGGAATGGGGCCTGCAGAGGCCAACCGAGGTGGCTGAAGAAGGGCTGTGCACATGGCTCACATTTTGTGCATGCGTTCCTCCGTTGGTGGACGCGTCCGTGGTGTGTCTTGTGGGTCGAGCTGCGGTGAACATGGGTGCGTGGGGGCCTGCTGGAGCCCCTGCTCTCTGCTCTCCTGGGCTTGGCCCACGCGTGGGTCTGTGGGTCAGAGACTGTGTTTCACTTTTTTTTTTAAAGATTTATTTGTTTGAGAGAGGGAGCCCTGGGGGAGGGGCAGAATCTCAGGCAGACTCCCCACTGAGCGTGGAGCCCAATGCGGGGCTCGATCCCACGACCCTGGGATCACGACCTGAGCCGAAATCAAGAGTCGGGGCTTAACCAGTGGAGCCCCCAGGCATCCCTGTGTTTCGTTCTTCGAGGAACGGCCAAAACGTGTTGCCGAGGACTGTGCCCGGTACATCCCCGCAGGACGGCACCAGGGAGGGGCCCGGGTTTGCCGCATTCTCTTGTTAGTTTCCCTCGCGTCTTATCTTTATTATGATTATTTTAGCTTCCTGGTGGATGTGAAATGTCTCTTTGAGCTTCATGCCTTTTTATGGTCCAATAATACCCTATGCTCTCCCTCGTGGTCGTGAGGGAGAGGGACCCCAAAGCCAACCCAAACCCCCGGTGGCCAGGGCAGCGATAGGGGCAGCAGGGCTGGGGAAAAGTCAGCACTTCGGGGAAGTTTCCGGAAGGCACGAGGGGCGAGGTGAGTTGGCTGGCAGAGCAGGTATGAGTCTACTGAGCTCCAGGCTGGGGAGAGCTGGGCAGCGGGGGATGCGCGGATGGTCCTCCTTGATGGTGGCCGAGACGGTGGGGAGGCAGGGCTGCGAGCTAAACACAGACACACACCGCAGAGACAGACACTCATACCCCACACGCATACATATCCTGCACACATAGGCGTGCACGCACATGCGTCCACGCACGCACACGCGTCCACGCACACACGCGCTCTCTCGCTCTCTCTCTCAGGCTCTGAGGACCAGGGATCATGCCACTATCACAGCTCGCTTGCTCAGCAATATGTCAACCAAGGACTGTTTTGCAGCTTGCCAGGTTTTACGCTAAGAGATTTTGGAGACACCAAAATAAGCAAAAACTTGAACACCTTCCGCTTGGAGAAAACAACAACAACAACAACAACAGAGCCGAGTCTAGGGCAAGAAACGCAGTCAGAGTTGCTTTAACCACCCCCTCAGTGCGGGCAGAGTCTCAGACGCCAGAGAGAGCAGCGCCGGCAGATCTCGGAGGGCTTCCCTGAGGCGGCCCTGCTTGGCGGAGTCTGTGGGGTGAGGTGCAGAGCCCAGAGTGCTGCTGGCACAGGGCTCGGGAAAGCACGGCCCTGGGCACGGCTGGCTGGGGGACCTGGCTGAGTGCCACAGACGAGGGCCAGCGCCAGCACGCAGGGCCTGGGGCCCAGGAAGGAGCTGCGTCCTTGGCCGGGGAGCGGGGAGGCTGGGAAGGTCTGCCCGCTGGAGCGGGGCCGTGGGTGCTCAGCCCTCAGACCTCGGGACCGGGGGAGGGCGGCTCCTCGGTAGATGTCTGCTCCCTGCGCTCCCAGCAGGCTCTGCAGGCCAGCCTCCTGGGCCACGGACCTGCTGGCTGGGCGATCATCCTGTCTCAGGGGCCAGCCCTGGAGTCACAGGGGAAGGGGGCGGCCAGCGGCTTGGACCCTGACTGGTCACTGGAGTACCCAGCCCCCAGTTGGACTGCACCAAGAGGGAGGCTGGTCTGTGGTTAGGAGCGGAGGCCCGCCCAGGTCACAGGCTCCTTGCCCAGACTGCTCTGCCGAGAGCCTGTCAGTTCCCTTGGCCCAGGCTAAGGGGGCATTTCCACAGTGGGGAGACCAACCGGCAGACAAACACATGGGATGTGGTATGGGGGTCATGATCACCGAGCCCTGCAGGGTGCAGAGGGGACTGCCAGGTGGGGCTCGGGCAGGGTGGGAGTGATTGGGGAGAACTTACCTAGTTCCACTGGATATGGCAGGAACCAAGACAGGCAGGTCCCAGCACAGCTCGGAGCCAGTGTTGGGGGTGGTAGCAGACAACACATCAGCACATTTAACAAGAGCAACCAGATGGGGTGGGACCCTACTGGAAGGGCAGAGAGGAATGCGAGCCATGGAGGAGAATTGTAGCTGAGACCTGGAGGAGAACATGTTAGGCAGAGGGCACAGCTCATGCAAAGGCCCTGCGGTAGAAAGAAGGTCAGCACAACCCAAGGGCATGGACTGTGGGAGAGGCACAATGAGGAGAGTGAGATTTTCTAAAGCCCCCCACTGACCCCCCAGGCAGGGTCCTAAGGCCCCTCATCATTTTAAAGCTGAGAAGAATCCGTTTGATTCAAATGGAGACTCCTCCTCTGGGAATCTGGCACCCTGAGTCCCAGCGCCTGGCTGCGGGTTCACTCCAGGACACGCTGTCTTCCTGTGTGGCTGGGAAGGCAGTGGGGGGGCCTGGCCCCAGGCCACCCCTCCCCCACTGGCGCATTGTCTGTGCTGCGGCCGGAAGCAGCTCCTGCCCGAGGCAGGCAGGGTGTGGGGACAGTGAACCGGTGACCGGCTCCTTGTCCACCCAGAAGCCTCGCGCGGCGCCACTCTCTGTGATCAGCCCCCCCCACTCCCTGGCCTGGACATCGGGGCTGGGGGAGGGTGACCTGCGCAGGGCCCCCAGGTCCACCCAGAACCTGGAGTTGAGGAGGCTGGACATGGCAGGCTGGCCCCTGCCTCCTAGCACAACCACCCAGGCCGAGATCCCTTCCGTGTCCTTCGGCCCACCCAAGGACCACCCAGTCATCAACTGGGCGGGTAACCAACCCACCATTGCCCCTACTGCAGATGGCAGCCACTTCTTGGCCAAGACAGAGGGGAGAGAAACGCCAAGACCTAATTTACAAGTGAAATATCTCCAGGACCGGCCACCTCCTCCTCCCCAAAGGAAAACAGTCCAGCTTTTAGGTTCCCACTGAGCTGGTGTAGCCACAGAGCCTCACTTCCTGGCCCTGTTGGAATTCGCATCCGAGACCCCCAAGTCCAATTGGTGGGGATCGGAGGAGGGGGTGCACGGGTCACCCCTGGGACCCTGCAGGCGTCCGCTGGTCCCCCGTGGTGCACTCTGGGCTGGGGGCCGCAGGGGTTGAGACATCCCAGCCTGACCCTCCCTCCAAGCACTCTGTCCCTCGAGCAGCCTTGAGGAAAGACGGACACGTCCAGCCCAGGGCGATGGACTTCATGGTTGAATCTGCATCGAGAGCTCTTCACACTCATGATGCTGGTCAACAGGGTAAAGTGAGTCAGCTCAGAGTCCTGCTTCTTCTCCAGCAGCACCTGCCTGCTAGAGCATCGCGGCCAGGGGCGCCCAGCCTCAGACACCAGCCGTCCAGACAGGCCTCAGTGACCGCACGTTCTCCTTGGGGTGTCGAAATGGGGACCTGCTCTCGCGGCCACGCCAGCAGGCACAGGCCAGCCCTGCCCTGTCCTGAGGGGCAGCGACCCTTCTCAGGCCCAGCCCCTCCCCCCGTCGAGCCTGCCGCAGCGTCTTCTCAGGGTCGCTGGCTCACCAGCTCCCCGGAGCCGCTGTTGGGGACCAGAACTCATGTTGGCTGGGGCTCTGGCTTCTAGAAGCTTCTTTTGTAGTTTTTCTTTCAAAATGTCTCAGCCATGCTTTCCAAAGTCTATTTTAATGTCAAAAGCTGGCAAGAATCTCTGTGATCCCTCCCTGAGATACCTCCCTCCTCTCTGCTGCTGCCTGGCCGGGTGTGGGTGCAGGTGTTAGAGAGACCGGCACATCCCCCGTGCCAGGCAAGGGTGGTTATGCCCCTTTGTCAGAGGAGTCGTGGAGTCCAAGTAAATGACCGGATCAGAGTTGTGCGTTCAGTGTGAGCATCTGAGGGCCTGGCACGCACTCCCCCCATTACCTTCTGTGGCTCCCCATTGCCTCCCTGAAGGCACAGCCCACCTGAGCCTCCTCCCCAGGCACATGGGGGACCCCTCCCAGTCTTTGCCAACACAGGCCTCTCTGCCCCAGCAGCGCGAGCTCACAAGGTCAGCGTCAGAGGACCTTCTCCGCTCCCTGGCTTCGGAAGGGCCCTTGATCCACCTGGTCTCATCTTTCTTCAGCCTCCTTCCCACCTGCTCTCCCCAACACGGCCTCCTCCTGGCTGCCGTGCTCAGCTTCACGGCTCCCCTTTGAGGTGCCCTCCTGATGGTCCCTCCTGCCCCTAGGCTCTCACAGCCCCTGGGACTTCATCCATCGCCCGGCACACTGTCTCCTGGCCGGACCGTGGGCTCCTGCGGACAGAGGCCTGGGGTGCCACCTGAGGGGCTCACCCAATGAGAGGAGGCAGCTCAGCATGGGGGGACGAGGGGCACTTTTGGGGTGTCTGCTGTACTCAGGAGCCCGGGGGCCAGGCTGAAGGAGATGAGCCGAGAAACAGAACAGGAGAAGAGAGAGAAACGAAGCAGGCAGGTACTGCTTAACCTCTGCCTGGGCGTCCCCTTCCTCCTCAAAGCCTTACATGTGCACTGACCGCCGAGGGGGCATTTGTGCGGGTGGAGGGGGCCCCGACACCACACAGAGTAGGGGAGCAGGGATTTGAGCCCAAGCCCAGGGCAGGAGCATCCCAGCCCCCACTGCCACGCTTTCCCAGATCACTCAGGGGTGGGGACATCTAAAGGGCCGTGGGGCTAAGGAGCCTGAAGAAAGGAGTCAGGCCTTGCCCAGAAGAGATTTGGGGGTGCAGCAAAGATGCCACAGGACATGTAATTAAAACAGGAGGTAAAAAAGGAACGGAAAGCGAGGGTAAGAAGTTGAGTCTACGGGGAGGCAGAGACGTGCTCACAGCTTTGGTTCAGAGCTTCCCAGCAGCCCAGGCAAAAAGGGAAAGTGGCAATTCACCCAAATGACAACTCTATGGGTAGAGTTCGAAGGCATCAGGTTTTAATGCTGCAGCTTCCCTCCTGGGGAAGGTAACATGGGGACTGGGGGTTAGCGTGGAACTTCTTTCCATTCTGTATACATTCTGAGCAGCGGTTTGGGCCAGACCTGGGCTGAGCTTTGAGTGAAACTGCAAATCGGGCTGCTGGGACATACTGGTCCCCCACTTGCCAGGTCCTCACACATGCCCATCCCTGCACCTGGCTTCGGCCTCACAATGGCCTGGCCCCGTGTCTTTCTCCCCTTCAATCGTACAAGTAAGGAGATGGAAGAAGGAGGCAGGCTGACCCTTAGGATGCCGCCGGTCCATCTGTCCTTGGAGCGCAGTCTCTCAGCTTTGACTGACCCCGTGACCCCGCAACGGGCACCCTGAACCCTGGGCCGTGTCCTTGTCACCCCATCACCCCAGCCAGGTGCCTGTGGCCACGGGCCTGCACTGGAGGACGTGGCCCTCTGCCTGACTCCCTAGCACTGTCCTTCCCTGAGCTGCCGCCCCGCCCAGGGCCCTTGCAGGCCAGCATGTGCAGAGCCCATGAAGGCCGGAAGGTCTCATTCGGAGAGAGACCAGAGAGACTGCTCACAGATGCCGGGTGCCAACCTGTGTCTTGAGGTTTGTTCCAGTTGCTGTGTTTGCTGCTAACAGATTGCCCCCAAAGCTGGAGGCTTACCATGGCCATTTTATTAGGCTCACGGGCTCCCTGGGTCCAGGATTTGGCGGGGCACAGCAGGAAACACCTCCTCTCTGCTCCACCGAGTCAGGGGCCTCGCCGGAGGCGGCTCAGTGTCTGGGAGCAGGAATCACCTGCAGGTAGGTCGGCCGACCACTGGCCGCTGCAGGCTGGGACCCTTCCATGCGGGGGCTCCTGACCAGCAGGTCCCAAGAGGGAGCGCCAAAGGGAGCCAGTAGAAGCGTGGGGCTGCTCCAGCCCTTCTACCACTTTCTACTCTGGGTGGGGAGGGGAACTAGACGCCGCCCCCTGATGGGGCCTAGCAAAGTTCTAGAAGAAATGCCATAGAGCTCCCACCGGTCGCCGGCTTTAGGCAGTATTCTCTGGGCTTCTGCAACAGGAAAATGCACGGCTGCTCTGGACAGTCTCTCGAATGCTGAGAGGCACTCGGAGTTGCAGTCTTGCTTCTCGGGGCCTTTGCTGACCACTTGCCCTTTATGTCGTCAGACCCACGGCCCTCCCGCCCCAGCCGGCCCCAGAGGCTGGCCCAGACGGATACACGCAGGCTCCTGGCGCACTGATGTTGGGCTCAGCTGGTGGAAGGTGTTGGCAGAAGGCCCGAGGCTTGGGACCCTTGCCCCCCACACACACACCTCGCTGCCACCCCAGCAGACTCCGTCCCTGCAGCTTTCCTCGGCTCTGCCCAGACCTGTGTCCCTTTGTTAAATGCTCCTCAGTGACCCAAACCGAGGGTGCTATCTGCTTCCTATGCACAGGGACCCTGTCCAGATGCAGAAACCACAGGGGGAGAAGAGGCGATGTCCACTCTGAGAAGGTCCCCCCCCCGGGGTCCCACTGTCCACAAGGCTCTGGCTGAGGGCTGACCCACAGCCCTCCGCTTGGTGGCTGGCCCTGTAAGCTCCTACAGAGAAATCCTGCTTTGAGGAGGTCACTGCCCAGGGGTGGGGACAGGGCTGAGTGTTTTAACTCCAGAAAGACCAGGCCCTGGTAGGGGAGCCGGCGCCAACTCAGACAGCTGAATAAACAGCCACGGTCATGTTTGCAGGCCCTGCAGCCTGGCTGCCCCGCATGCTGGAGGCCACTCAAGGCCAAGAGTGGGGCGGCATCCCTCGGTGGAGGTGGGGGCAGCTCCCGGTCCCATAGCCGGCGCTGCCGTGGGCAGCGGGAGGGAGGGACGGACGGGTGGAGGGACAGACTGTGGAGGCTCTACGGGCCCAGAGTGGGGGTGCAGCCTGAGCCGGGCAGGGACTTGGCAGGAGGTGGACAGAGCTGGGATGTGGAGGGTAGGGCAGGAGGCACCCAGGCCCTCTGGTCCAGCGAGGCCAGGCCTGGTGGGTGGCATCACCCTCCCTGTCCTCTTTCCCCACATCCCTAGAGTCCAGGGACCCCACTTCCCAGGGCCTAGGGGGCCACATCATGAGAATGCATTCTTGAGGGGGACTGGCCATCACCTTAGAGAGATTCGTTTTGACTGCACCCCCAAATAATAACTTCTCAGCTTTGCTAATTGCATCCAGCTGTCCAGGGCCACCAGGCGTCACAGCGGATTCCCTCCCACCTTGATACCCCCGGCCTGGACCCGAGAAGGGAGACCCTGGGACACGGGGGTGATGAGGGCCAGATGCCTCCCGTCTGTACCAGGCCCCACGGGGGCAAAGCTCACCTCGGCCGGGCCCATGTGGGCGCCGTGGCCTTCTGTGGAGGGGACGAAAGGATGGCTTTCCAGGCCATTGTCCTGAGGGTCACTCACAGTGCAAGGTCAGACCTCCAAGAGCCTGCCGGCCCAGCAATGACCTCTCCTTGCGCCCCCAGCCTCCGACACCCCCACCCAAGCCTTCCATGATGCCACATTCCTCCTCGGGGCCAGTTTGGTCCCTCCCCAACCTCCCAGCCAAGCCCCACGTCCCCAGGAACGAATCCCTCTCTCCTGCCCCCCGCTGCCAGGGAAGGTTGACGGCAGCCATACAACTTCCCCTCAGACTGCGAGAACCCCAAGAGCAGGGCCACATCTTGCTCCTCCCCAAATCCCTCGTCTCCATCCACCAATGACATTCCTGCCCATCAGGCACTCCAGCATCTTCTGTGTGCTCACTGTGGTCTGTGATGTGAGCACCACCATTACCTCTCTGTGGCACAGAGAGGTTGAGTGGGCTGCTCAGCGACACACAGCCAGATAGGCAGGGGCTGCCCAAGGATGCCCGACAAGCGGCTGAAGGACCAGGGGTCAGTCCCAGCCCTGGTGTGTTTATGGCACGACCGTCTTGGGTCTGGTTACCTCTGTGTGACTTGAAGGCCTAGGTCATAGGACAGCAAGACAGCTTCACCTGGATTACCCGTGTGTGCTCCCTTCCTCCACGTCAGAGCATCCGATCAGGGTCTTGCCCCCAGGGGACCACCTCATGAAACCCTCACTTCCTGAGCTTCTGTTCGTTCAGAGGCCAGTGTCCAGAACAGTGGGGACTGAGGGCACCTAAAATGACATCAGAGGTGATGGCAAGACTGGCTGCCTGGCTGGGCCCTCGGGCACTGGCCTCCGAGGCTGAGTGCTCCAGAGACAGGCTGGGCAGGAACAAGAGATTCAGTCCCTGCCCCTACCAGGACCAGGCTAAGCCTCCCACCTGCCAGCCTTGCTGTTCCCATTCCTGTCTCCTTCCTGGTGGGAAATTCAGGGAGACGTGGAGGGGCTTGGGAGAGGCTCACCTGCCCTCCACCTGCCCTGTCCCCCTGGGGACTCAGTGCCACGGATGTGGGGCTGGTAATCAGACTCCCTAGACGCTGGCCCTAGTCCCACCCCAGCTTCATGTTGGGCCCATCCTCGGCCTGGTCAAATCCTCCCTCTATCTGGGCCTCAGGTTTCCCACCAGTGAAAGTTGACACTTGGGTTCGGTTGGAGGATGGCCCCTCTACCTCTCAAACCATATGGCTCTGCTGGATCCCTGCCTGGCGTCGGCATCCTGCCCATGGTGATGGGTACCTAGGCAGGGTTCCAGGAACCAGGGAGCGGGAGGGTGGTGAAGTGTGGTTGAAGGGCCTGAGCATGCTTCGTGGATACCAGGGAGATGAGGGTGCCAGACATTGGAGACTGGGGGCATCATGAGAGCAAACACCTGGAGGCAGGACCCACGGGCACATCCCTATAGCTACTGAGCAGTCAGCCCTCCCACCTCCACTCCGAGGATGCTGCCAGGAATGTATGTCCCCGGAAGTGCATTCCACCGTGCGACCACCATGCACCCTTGGGCAGGTGGTTAGACCCCTCTGAGCCCATTTGCCTCTCCTGTGAGAGCCCTCGGTGATCAGCATGGCCTCCGGCCGAGGGCTGGCTCGTGGTGGGGACGCATCGAGGGCAGGGCCTGGGCCTGGAGGCTAAAAGCTGGAGAAGCAGGTGGTGGCTCTGGGTACTCCTGGGGTGAGTATGGGCCCTTGGCTCCCCTCTGCCCCAGGGCTGTGGGGTCTCAGGATCGTGGCACCACCTCATCCCCGCCCCTGCACCCGGGCCCAAACACACACCTTCCTGTTCCCATGAACTAGGCCCTTCTCTTCTCCAGGTGGGTGACCACCCCACCCCCACGGAATAGGGAGCCTCAGCGCCTTCATCAAGCCCCAGGTGGCTGCTGCTTGGGGTGGGGCACTTTTCCACTTGAGGTGTGACTGCAAACGTCACCAGCCACCTGATGAACCATCTCCCTGCGAGGCCCCGCCCATCTGGCCCACTGACCCCTCTGAACCTCTGAACCCTGTCTGTACAGGGCTAGGCATGACAATATCCTGCCTATGGGGGGACGAGGAGATCCAGTGGAACAGAGCGGGTGGTGCTCTCAGCCAGGGCGCCTAGTGGGTGCCTTGTGGGCACCCCTGGGTCTGTGGGTGCCCCAGCCCTGTAGGCGTCCCGATACTATAGGGGCCCATATTTGTCGGTGCCTTCAGCCTGCGCGTGCCGGGTTGGGGGCTTGGGCCGCCATGTGCCCCTATAGCCACCAGGGGGCAGCAGAGGGGAGCAGATCCGCTCCAGGGGCCGGCGTCTGACCCTCCCCAGCCCTCGCTTTGTGCAGTGAAAGCGGCAGGGAGACGGAGGAGGCCCAGCGGGGTCACTCTGGGCCAGCAGAGGAGTCTGGGCTCGGCTCCTGGCCCAGCCACTAATCCCCGCACCACTCGGGCCTGCCTGGCCCTCCCCTGTGCACCCAGTGCCGCTCTGTGGTCCCTGGGTCCCTTCCAATGCGGAAATGCAAGGCGAGGCCCAGAGAGAGGCCTCCCCGACACAGCTGCAGCCCTGGGCCGACAGACCTGGGGGGCTCCTGGCATCCGGCTGGGCCCCCCTCTCTGACCCCGGCCCCCAGGCGCCTCCAGTCTGCAGATGGGGAAATTGAGGCCCAGCCAGGAGCAGGGGCTTGGCCCCCGTCACTCAGCAAATTTGAGGCAGACACAGGACGGTCCGGGCCTGCAGACACCAAGGCCTGCCCTGCACACCACCAGCGTCCCAGATTCCACCAGAGCAGGGGTCCTGCTGGGCCCACCCTGAGAGGTGACCTTCTGGCGCCCAGGGCCTGGGGAGGGCCCCACGAGGCCTCTGTGGACGTTTCGGTCCTTAGCATCCGTCCCTCCACCTGGGAGGGTGGGGGCTGCTAGGCCATGCTGGGCCCGTGGCCGCAGCCACCTGGCACGGGGCCTGGCAGGGGAGGGGAGTGAGTCACCCCTTGGGGCACGCCCTGCTCGGTTCCCATGGCCCCCCAGCGGCCTCGGCCAGGAGCCCCAGGAAGGGGAGCTGGAGGCTGCCTTCCACGGGGCCCAGAGAGGCCCCGAGGGGACACCGGGGGGCCAGCCTCGGCAGCCCTCCCCGCACACGCCGGCGCCGCGCTTCCTCCTGGCTCGGGCACCGGGAGGCGGGCGGCCCGGGGCTCTGTGCTCCGTGGCCGGAGAAGCTCGCGCTCCCGGAACATGCAGCCTGGCGGGTCAGCGCACGCACATCGTGGGGTTCCCGGGCCCGAGCTGTGGGGTCTCAGGATCGCGGCGCCACCTCGCCCCCGCCCCGGCAGCCGTCCTGCCCCCAGGGGTGCGCGCATCCCGGCCGCGGCGGCAGGCGGAGCGCGCCCCCGCGGGGCCCGGGCCGCTGGGCGCCCGCGGGGCGGGGCCGCCGTCGCGGGGCGGGGCCTCTCGGGGTCAGCGTGAGGCTGCGGGCCGAGGCCGGGCCGGGCGAGGCCAGGGCGTGAGCAAACGTCTGGGGCCTGCCCGCCGCCTCCCGGGGAGGCTGCCAAGCGTCCCGGCCCCGCGTCGCGCCCCCCCACCTGGCTGCCCGAGTCCCCACCCTGGCAGCACCAGGCCGGCCGCGCAAGGAGGCCGCGGGCCGCCATTTCCCAGCCGGGCTGGGGCCCGGCCAGCGCGGTTCCCGGCGGCCTCCTCCCGCGCTCCAAGCCGCATTACCTCATCAGGAAGCCATTCCGGAAAGGAGCTGCAAAGCCCCTGGGAGTGGGAGTGGAGAGGAGCTTTCCAAGGGCCTCCTGGCAGCCTCGGTGCCAGACGAGGGCAGGCGTCACGCCTCCGGGTGTCTGCCTGCCGAGCGACCGCTGGGAGGGCAGCTGGCTTTTGTCAGCTCTTCGCGGTGCCCGGGCCAGGCTGGAGCGGGCAGGCAGCGTGGCCCTGCCCTCGGCCGGCGGGCTACCAGGCGGGCCGAGGATTTAGTTCGAGAGCCGGAAACGAGCGGCTGGGCAGGAGGGGATGTCAGGTTCGAGCTCAACGCGGAAGCCCAGCCCCGGCCCCTCCGGGCCTCAGTTTCCCCCCAGTCCAGCCTCCTCCTTCCCCCTTAGTGCTTGCCGCCCCCCCCGCCGTGGCCACAGGGAGCACTGGACGTCAGTGAGCACGTGACCATGCTCCCTGCTGCCTGCTGATGTAAACCAGAGGCCCGGCTGCCTGCAGCTGGCTCTGAATGGGCTTCTCTGGGCCATGTGGTCAGGGCTGAGAGGGGTGGGGAGCTGCGGGGGGCAGCCGGGGTGCTGGGGAGAGAGGAGGGGCTTCCCACACTGCTGGGGTGGGTCCTGAGGGACAAGGGTCCGCGGCAGACAAAGGGAGCACCCAACCTGGGTCCCAGCCCTCTCGCCCAGCTTAGATTCCAGAGAAACCTCTCAGCCTCGGTTTCTCATCTGTAAAGTGGGGCAAACAGTGGCCACCCACCCGCCCCAGAGGATGGTTGAAAGGACCCTCGAAACCGTGTAAAACAGAGAACAGGAGGCAGAGGCAGGCAGGCTTCCTTGGGAGGCCTGTGGGCAAGCCCCAGCTCCCGTCTTCAAACTGTCAGGGCCCGGGGGGGTCCTCCCAAGACACAAGTCTGTTCGGTGCCCTTCCCGACTAAACAACCCTTGCCCCAGAGTATGCGAAACTCTGTCCTCCAGCCACTACTGACTGCGCCCGTACCCAAGCTCACCATAGCCTTTTGCCAACTCTGTATGTCTAGAGAACTCCTATTCATCCTGCAAAACTCCAGGTGAGATGCCCCTTCCTCTGAAATGTCTCACAGAGTTGCCCTGAGAACCAAAAGGCACACACGTGTGAATACCTGGGCACGGTGCCAAGGTGAGGGTGGCACACGCACAGCCGTCCTTGGGATTCGTTAGAAAGAGATCCAGAAAGAGCTACTGGGGCAGGAGTTAACAGGAAGGTTTTCTGGCTTGGGATTTAAGCCAAGCCTCAGCAGAGGGTAGAGTTTTCAAAGAGGAGAGGAGGACCTCGCAAGCTGGGAATAGGGAGTAGTGTGGCAGTTTTAAGTACGGCTGCAAATTCCCTGGTGCTCCTCCCATTGAAAGGTGGGGTCTGTGTCCTGGCCTCTTGCATCTGGGAAGGCTTGTGACTTCTTCAGCCGACTGAGTGGCCGCAGGGTGCTGGGTGACTTCCAAGGCTGAGTCAGAAAGGGCCGCACGGCTTCCACCCCAGAGCCCCACGCTGCTGTGTAACAGGGAAGTTCAAGTCCCCCGAGGCCTCCATGCTGTGAGGAAGCCCACGCTGCCCAGAGAGCCCACAGGGAGGCATGGTGGCTGACAGCTCCAGCCCACGAGTCACCCCAGCCCAGGCGCCGGACCTGTGGGTGGAGAAGCACCCCACTGGCCGCGGCCCTTCGAGCCCCAGCCACTCGAGGTGTCCCCGCAGTTGCACCGCACGTCACAGAGCACAGGAGAGTTGGCCCCCACTGGGCCCTTTGGGGTACCTGACCCGCAGATTCCATAAGCAGAATAAAATGGCTGTAGTTCTATGTCGATGCTCCGGAGCGCTTTCTTACACAGCACTAGCTGACTAGGCCAGGTGGCCCCCTCAAAGCCAGGCCCCGCGGCGAGACGGTCCGAGCCCGAAACTCAGCTGGTCCCAGGAAGTCTCCCCAGATGCCCCAGGCATCCGCAGCCCGGCCCGATCCATAACCCATACTGGGGAGGTTTCCTCAAATGATCGGATCTCATCTAGCCTCACCCCAGCCTCATCACAGAGCCGTTCCCGAGTCACTCCCCAAACCCAGGAGGGAGTCTCCCCCTCCTCAGAGCTCCATGGGCCTTCGTAGCTTGGATAATTGTGGGCTCAAAAGCTCTGGGGAGTTATCCAGGCTCCGTGTGGCATGTCTGTTCCCTGTGCCTCAGTTTCCCCACCCGTGGCATCAGGCACTGAACTCATAATCTCTGTGGTGTCTCTGGACTCTGCATCTACCTGACTAGGGACAGTTGTTGGCTTGTGTGTCTCCCCCTCATGTCCTCTTATCCATGGACTCTGCCTCCCAAGAAGGCAGGGACCCTGCCGGGATCTCGCCGCTCATGCTCGGCACCCGGCACCGGGCCTCAGCCCGAAACAAGGATGCCACTGCTTTTGACCAAATGAATGAATCAGTCGGTGAGTGAAAGAATGAATGGAAGAAGCCTTCCAGTGCTCATTCATTCAGGCAGTGCATTACCGCACCCACGACAGCTTCTCTTATATAAGCAGCTCCAGGAGTCCACTCTCACATGTCTCGTGTGACGGGGAGCTCACCACCTTTCGAGGTAGCCTAGTTCTTCTTGGGGCAGCTCTGATCGGAGAGTTATTTCCCTGAGCCGGCCTCTTCCTGGGCCCCAGGGGCAAGAGGCTTGAGAAGGAGGGAGGGAGCACGTCGCAGAGGAAGGAGCCCTCGGTAGCCCAGTCCTCAGAGCCTGCGTGTGAGGAGCACTGGACAGCTAGAAGCCTCTGGGCTCTCTGTGGCCCAGCTGCGGCCCTGGGCCGGCGGGACAAGGGCAGCTGGGGCAGAGCCAGCACCCCAGGAGGTCTGCAGAAACCAGGAAAGCGAGCGGGCCGAGAACAGAGCTGGGGCGGGACAGGTGGTCTGTGTTGTTTCCATGGCTTCGGGGCCTCTGCCTGCCCAGCCTGGCCTGGGAAAAACAAGCCGGGCACTGAGTGAGCCACGCCTGTGACCGCCAGGGACAAAAGCTGGGCTGTTAGGCCCTCCTGGTGGCAAACTGGGCCCGCCTGGCGCTCCAGGAGTTTAGACTAGGCCAGCAGGGCTGAGCGGCCAGGCCCCCAGACGGTCCTTTGAGCCCCTGGGGAGAGGGCAGTGGCTGGGGGCCTGGAGGGAGGAGGCGAGGGAGCCCGGGGGGGCCAGTCACACAGCTTCCTCTCTGCCAACCCTCTCAAGAGACTGAAGACAGCGGAAGCTCCTCAGGTAAAGGAGAAGCATTTCTCCCTCCATCTCTGAGTGATGGGCCAAGAGACCAGGGTGTCAGCGGCCGCATGCCCGGGGGCCGCCCCACCCGTCTAGGGGCACCCCCAAAGAGGGACCAAACACAGGCCCGCATGGGAAGTGTTTTCGCTGCCTCTGTGGACGGAGGCCGTCTCTGGCTGCAAGCCAGGCAAACCCAAAGTGGCACTATGCTGGGTCCCCGAGGCAGGCCCCCCCGCCCCCTGCCCCAAGGATGGGTGGAGTGGTTAGACAAACACCCCTCAGCTGGGGACCAAGTCCCGGCTACCCTCAGAGGGGACTTGCTGGTGACACACTCTGTACTGTGTCCCCTCCCTGCCACCTCCTCTGCTCCCTCCACATGTCTCCTGGGATCCCTTCCCAAAGAAGCCGGGCTCACATGAATCCGTGCTCCGGGGCCGGCTTCTGGGGAGACCCAGAGCAAGCCAGGGGCTCACAGAGGGTCTCTGCATGCATTTCCACCACGGGGGCTTCCGCCATCCTGGAGCCCAGAGACTGAGGAGGGGCCACGTCATCCCAGTAGCTGTGACTCTGGGGAGTGTGGGAAACCTCAGCAAGGAGGGGCACTGAAGCCAGAAGGACCCGAAAGCCATAAGCCAAGGGATGCTGGGGTGCACTTACAGGGAAGGGGCTCAGAGCAAGGGGTCCCCCCGATAGCAGCTCTCAGGCCTATAGAAGCCCCTTACTCCTTCCCCTCCATCTGAGCCTCCAGTGGGGCCTGGGCGGGGGGGGGGGGGGTCCCTGCAGCCCTCACCTGCTCAGATCTCAGCCCCCACAGCTGAGAAGGGCTGGTGTGCTCGACTCAGCCTGTGCGGCAGGATGGGCTTCCTGAAGGCCACTCCGAGGCAGGCTTTCGGGAGCAGGATGTCAGTTAGGAACAGCCTGGGGTCCGCACTGTGGCCGGGGAGCAGGAGGTGGGGGTAAGAATGCAGGCATGGACAGAGGCCTGACCGTGCAGGGGCTCCTGAACACGAAGGGCCCCTGGAGCTGGCCTGAGTTGGCCAGGTTTATACTCTTGCCTGCGTCCATCACGGGATGTGGCTGGCCCAGAGAGGCCCTAACCTTGAGCCAGGCAGGTCTCTGCAGCTCGAGGCCAACCCTGGAGGGATCCCTGAGGTGGGGAAGGGGAGGCTCAGAGCACCCGCAGTCCGGTGCTGTCTCGGGGCCTCCATCCTGTCCAGCGGCCCCGGATATCCCGCCAACCCCTCACGCTCAGCCTGCCATGGCTGAGCTCCTCACCGTCCCCAGGCTCCTCCTGCCTGTGGCTCCCAGTCCAGGAGAAGCCCCAGTTCCACGGTGCCAGCCTGGGGCTCACCACCTCTTCTCCCCCTCTCCACCCTCACCCTTACCTGTGGGCCTGACCTCCCCAAACCTAGCCTCCACTCCCGAGCCCAAGTGACCTTTCCAAACACTGTGACTGTCCCCAGTCACTTACACAGCCTATCACCCTTGACCATGCATCCTGCTCACCTCCACCTTTGTCACCTAAAACCCTGCCTTGCCCTTTCTCTGAGTCACCCCTTAGCTCACAGCTGAAGTCTTGGGAGGCCTTCCCTGGCCCTTGGCCCCAAATCAGGATTCTCGGCATCGTACTGGCTTTGCTGCTCTAAGCAGGATAACTCATGGGGGCTCAGGGACAGGGCCTGTCTGTCTCCTCCTTGTGCCCAGCACAGGTCCTAGAGCATGGCAGGCCCTCCCTGAACACAGGGAAGGAAGGAGGGAGGGAAGGAAGAAGGAAGAAGGAAGAAAGAAGGAAGGGAGGGAGGGAGGGAGCGAGGGAGGGAGGAAGGAAGGAAGGAAAGAAGGACAGAGGAGGAAGGGAGAGAGGGAGGGAGGGAGAAAGTTGTGAATGAGGGAATGACATCAGGGTGACTGTGACAAGTTCTATCACGTTGAAGATTCCCTTTAGGGCCCCATGACCCTGGAGACCATGGGACCAGCTCAGAAAATGTCTTTGAATTCTGGGAGGAGGAAAGAAGCCAGACTAAAAGGCACTCTGGAACCTTCCCAGGAAAGCGCTCTCAGGGGCAGGGCTGAGTGGCTCCATGTTGCGCGGACCCCGCAGGACCCCCTTCATGTCCCCAGTGGCAGCCGTGCTGAGTCGGGGCCTGAGTCAGCTTCTGCCTCCCGCGGGGCGATCGCCCGGGCCTGCGGAGCAGCCACCCCAGCGCGGCCAAGCCCTGCAGCCCTGGGCGCCCGCAGCGGCTGCTGACAGGGCTCTGTGTTGGAACTTGTACGTTTCTGAACGCAGATGTCCTTCCAGCCACCTTCCCACGGTGCTGCCACCGCCCATCAGATTGTCCCACAGATAAGTCCCCATCCCAGGTGCTGGGGGTGGGGGACGGAGGTGGTAAAAGGCGGTCCCTTGACCTGGGGCAAGGTGCTGCCTCGCCCACCTGCTTCTCGGAGGCATTTCCTCGCCTTCCACCACCAAACCCGCTGTGCATGAGTCCACACCCTCCCCTCCACGTCCCCACCTGCCCATCCAGGCCCTGTCCCGTCTCCTCCGCCTCCTTGGCAGCCTCCTTCCACCT
Source organism: Mirounga leonina (assembly GCF_011800145.1). Lineage (NCBI taxonomy): Eukaryota > Metazoa > Chordata > Mammalia > Carnivora > Phocidae > Mirounga > Mirounga leonina. The sequence goes on along the minus strand of NW_023270739.1, from coordinate 609,017 downwards.
CTGCCACATCTCCCACCGCTCCCTTCCCTCCAGCGCCGGGCACACGCGAGCCGCTCCCTCCGCGGGGGGGGGGGGGAGGAGGGAAGCACCGGCCAGGCCACACCCACCTCCAGATGGGGCCACCTTCCCCCCACTTTCACCGCCAACCCCGTCGCATCCACCAACACACCCCTTGGCCACCCTCCACCGAAAGGCTGCCATCAGGGTCAGTGATGCGCTCTCTCTTGCCAAAGCCAAGGTGATGCGCGTTCCCTCCCCGGGCAAGGGCTGGCCCGCCTCGCCATTGGCCTTAACCGCCCCCAGACTTTAAAGGGCCAGAACACACTGAGGTTTCCCAAGGCCACATCTTCAGCCCTGTCCCAACCCCAAGGCCCCACCGCAGTGTTTCTGCAGGGCAGGGAGGAGGAGGGGGCTGGGGCTTATGGGGAGGACTGAGTGAGCCGCAGTGATACCTGGACCGTGAGCCCCCTACTGCCTTGCTGTGTAGGCTGTCTCCACTGTGCAGAATTCACTTGCAGAGCCCTGGGTGATAATCTTCTCTCTGCCTGGTAATCAACTTTCCCCAACTTCTACTCTGAAAGAGCTGGTATTTACAAGGTTTTATAAGTCCTTTTTGTAATACACACTACTCTATACTACTACTATAATATGCTTATAATTATTAAAAAAAAAAAACTACTAGTACAGTGAGTAATGATTTTTTTTATAATTTTAGAATTTTTCCTCTCTCTCTCCTGGATGACCTGAAATTCCATTATGATGTAGCTTCATGTGGAATCTTGAGATTTTTCCTTTTTGTTCTTTCACGTCTCCTGCTTGGCAGTCACTGAGCATTTCCAGTCTGAGCACTCACATCTTCCTTCAGCTGTAGGGAATTCCTGTTTAGTATATGACTGTTAATTCCCTACCCTTCTCCCTAGTATCTACTCATGGGACTCTTCTTACATATACAAGACAACTCTGGATTTTTCCTTCTTGGTTCTCGATGAGAAGCCAAATGTCAATGACATCATAATTTTCCTTCACAGAGAAAGTCGTTTGTTTTGTTCCAAACCTTTCAAGATTTTCCCTTTTCCTCTGGCTTTCAGAAGTGGTTTCTCTCGTGTTCCTCTTGCTTCAGTTTGTGGAGCTTTTGGGATCTGTAAGCTGATGTTTTCTATTAATATTGAGAAGTTTTCACAAATTATTTCCTTAAAAATTTTTAACCCCCTACATCTCCCTCCTCTCCTTCTGAGACTCCAGTTACATGAATTTGGACCACCTGATATGGTCCCACAAGTCTTCAAAGTTCAGGGGTTTTTTTGTTTAGTTTGGTTGGTTGGTTTTGGGGGGTTTGGGAGGGTTTTGTTTGTTTTTTTTTTTTTGTAGGTTTTTTGTTTTTGTTTTTTGTTTTTTGTTTTTGTTTTTGTTTTTTTGCCAATCTTATTTCTCTTTTCTCTTTGGGTTGGATGCTTTCTGCTGATTCATCTTCAGGTTCACTGATCCTTTCTTCTGTCATATCCAGAACTGGAGCCCACCTAGCACCTTTTTAAACTTTTAGTTATTCATATTTTCAGCTCTAGAATTTCCATTAATAATTTCCATTCGCCCATGGAGAGTCCCTATCTGTTTAGTCATTAATGTCATATTTTCATTTAATTCATTGAACTTATTTTCCTCTCCACACAGTTTTCTTTAATTCTCTGAATATATTTACGGTAGCTGCTTTGAAGTATATGCCCGCTCAATCCAGAAGCTGGGCTCACTCAGAGTTCACATCTGTTGACTTCTTTTGTGAGACCCACTTTCCTGTTTCTTGGATGATCTAATAATTTGGGGTTGAAAACTGGCCATGGGAGTACATACATTATAGAAGTTCTGGAATCAGGAGCTGAGTGAGGGGAGATCAGCAGGGGCCAGGGTGTGCCAGGAATCAGTGGTGTGGGAGGGTAGGGGACACCCCCAGAGTTCATCAGAACTTTCACATTGTCATTTCCTCTGCCCATGACAGTTTGCCTCACCACGCATCCCACTAAATCCTCATTGTGCTAGAATTCCCCCTTAGGGAAGTCTCCCCAATCATCCTGAACGGGATAGGACCCCTTGTGAAACACAGTTCTGAGTACTTGCTACAACTGCAGTAATTATGAACTTATTTGTGTACTTCCTTCCTTTATATCTGTCTCCCCCACTGCACTGGAAGGTAAATGAGAGCAAGGATGAGCAGTATGTTGTTACCACGTGCCTGCCACACACAGGAGCTCCATAAATATGTGTTTAATGAATGACTGTTGCCCACTTTGCCTCCAGGATATTTTCCCAATTTGCTGTCTCCCAGCAACACAGAAGAGTGTACGTTCTCTGAACTCTCACTGGTACTTATAATCTTTTATAAGCACGTTCTTTAATCTTTTTATAAGCTTTTTCAATCTAATAACTGAAAATTTTATCTTAATTTGTAGCCTTTGAAATTAAACCTTTTCCATAGATATATAAATTTGAACTTTCCCTTCTCTTTCCTTTCAGTTTTCTTCCCATATCCTTTGCAAATATTTTGTCTCATTAATTTGCAGAGGAATTTTTTTTATATCGAGTTAGAACTACTTTGTATGGTACATATTTTTTCCCAGCAATAGCTTACTTTTCAACTCTGCTTATATTGTTTTCCCCCCATGTGGGAATTCTGTTTTTAAATATTTATTTATTTTTAAAATTTATTTATTTGAGAGACAGAGAGAGCAGGGGGAGGGACAGATGGAGAGGGAGAGAACCTCAAGCAGACTCCCTGATGAGCATGGAGCCCATCAAGGGGCCCCATGCCACGATCCTGAGATCATGACCCACTCTGAAACCAAGAGTCAGACACTTAATGGACAGAGCTACCCAGGTGCCCCAACTTTTTTTTATTAAGTATGATTCAATACAGTGTTATATTATTACTTTCAGGTGTACAGTACAATTATTCAACAGTTCTATACATTACACAGTGCTCATCATGATAAGTGTATTCTTTTTTTAAAAGATTTTTTTATTTATTTGAGAGAGAGAGAAAGGGAGAGCACACACTCACAAGCCAGGGTAGGGGCAGAGGGAGAGGGAGAGAACCTCAAGCAGACTCCTGGCTGGGCACAGAACCCAAGGAACTCAATCCCAAGACCCTGAGAGCACGACCCAAGGCAAAATCAAGAGTCTGATGCTCAACGAACTGAGCCACCCAGGCACCCCAGTAAGTGGACTCTTTACCCCCTTCATCTATTTCCCCCACCCCCCACCCACCTCCCCTCTGGAAACCACCAGTTTGTTCTTTGTATTTAAGAATATGGGCTTTTTGTTTGTTGTGTACCTCTTTTTTTGTTTGTTTGTTTTGTTTCTTAAATTCCACATATGAATGAATGGAACCTATTTTGTTCACGTATAGTTTTGTTTCTCTGATTGACTTATTTCACTTAGCATTATACCTTCCAAGTCCATCCATGTTACAAATGGCAAGATATCCTTTTTTATGGCTGAGTAATATTCCAGACTGTGTGTGTGTGTGTGTGTGTGTGTGTATGCACCCCATCTTCTTTATCCAGTCATCCATCAGGAGACACTTGGGCTGCTTCCATATTTTGGCTATTGTAAATAATGCTGCAATGAACATAGGGGTGCATATGTCTTTTTGAATTAGTGTTTTCATTTTCTTTGGGTAAATACCCACTAGTGGAATTACTGGATCATATGGTATCTCTATTTTTAATTTTTTGAGGAACCTCCATACTGTTCTTCACAGTGGCTGCACCAATTTGCATTCCACATGGAGAAATTCTTATTTTTATATAGCAAAAATCTTCATTATTTCCTTTATGACCCAATGTGGGTGTCATTGCTCAGGAAGATTTTTATCCACCTCAAAACTATGTAAATAATCATATTTTCTCCCAGTTTATTTATGGGTTTGTTTTTTTTAATTTAAGATTATTAATGTACCTCAAGTTTATTTTGGTGCAAAAAGAGAGACATGGATATAATGTCATGTCATTTGTCAGAGTGGTTGCCAATTTCACCATCTCTGGTGAAAAAAGAAAAAGAAAAAAAGTAGACATAAACAGAGAAACTTGTGCTCCACACCTTTCTCTCTTTCTAGATTTTCTCTTCTGTTTATTGATTCACCCATCCCAGGGACAGTCTTATAATTTTTTGAAAATGTTTGCTTTATATTTTACTGCTAGTAAATCCCACATGAAGTTACTTTATTCTGCTAATATTTACTAAGTTCTTATTTTGAGTCTGACACCGTTCTAGGTGCTAGAGATTCAGCAATGAGTGACACAGCCAAAAAATCTGTTTTCATGGAGCTTGCATTCTGTTCAGACACCCATTGCTCATCCCTTCACTCTCTGGTGACCAGTGTGTGACAAGTGATTTCAGTGCTGGAAGGTGGGAGATAAACTCAGACACAGAGTACCGTGTTCCCAGTATTAAGAATACGTTGGTCCAGAAACCGAGGGGAGTACACAAATCCGGGAAGGAGGACTGCCTCCTCCACCATCCCCACAACCTTAAGATTTGTTCAATTTGAGGTCCTGGTTTCTACAGGGGGACATATCCACCAGGACACAAACTAAAGATCCCACTGGTCCTGAGGCCTCAACTAACTATTGATTGTTTTGACCTCCTTGTGCTAGCGAACAGACACGCAAAAAGGTAGCATACTGGTGGGGTAATTGACCCTGTTCTTCATGGGGGCGGGCAGGAGGACTTCTCAGAACCAGAGAATTCGTTTGCAAGATGGTGACATCATGAGTAGGCAAGGACAGTGACCACAGTCCAGCAAGGGTGATGCCCCCAAGGGCTTGGGTCCCCCTCTCCAGGCAAGCCATTGAGCTGCTTATCTGGAATCTGAGCTGGAAGCTGGAGGAGGCTGGAGGTGATGGGCGACAGTCATGGCCTCAGACCAGCTGCCGTGGTGGAGACTGTCTTGCCCCACTAATAATCTTGTTTTCAAAACTTAGAGAGCTTGCGGCCAGCCACCACCACCTCAAAGGGCACTCTGAAGATTAGACTTGCTCAAAGGCATCCGCAGGTCCGAGGGATGCCAGGGGGCCGATGGGATAGGGCACCTGCCGCACAGCATTGCAGAGCCCACCGGGCCCCACCTCGTAGTCCAGGAAACGCCAGTGCCCCCGGCTTCACAGTGGCTTTGGCCAGCTTGGGCCAGCTGCAACCAGACAGCACCTTGCCTTGGGCCGTGCTGGATAACGTTTTGCTTCCCGCCCTGGTGCTTCTCTGAGAATGTGACTTGGACGCCTGGAGGAACCCGCTCTGCACTCACACGGCCCTGGAGTCCCGCCCTCCAACACCCACGGGGCTGTCCTTCACCAAGGGTGAGAGGAGCTGGTGATGAACTCTTCCCGAGTTCACTCCCTGGGTAGACATTTCTAAGATGTATTTCCCAAGTACCCAAGAAGTTTTCATAGGATCAAGTACCAGTCCCCAGTGGCAGCGATCAACCTGATAAGGCATTTTTTGTTGGTTTCCCCTAGGATCTCATTCCCAACTGAGCTGCCTGCAAGCAAGCTTTCATCTCAGGCTCTGCCCTCAAGGAAACCAGATTAGGGCCCATGCCACTGAGGAAAGACCGATGACCAAAAATAAGCTCACGATTTTGAATAAATATAATAAGTGCTCTGAACACATATTGACTCACAGTGACGGGATGGGGTTGTGACTTAGAGCTATGTTGTCCAAGACGGTAGCCGCTAGCTTCGTGTGACTATTGAAATTTAAATTTGAGTTGATTAAAATGAAATGGAATTTAAAATTCAGCTTCTCAGTAGTACCAGCCACAGTTCGAGTGCTCAATAGTCACGCATGGCTAGTGGCTACTGGGTCTTGGCAGTTCAGATATAGAACATTTCGCCTGTCACAGAAAGTTCCATTGGATAGTGTTGCAATGCATTATTTGCTCAATACCTGCTACTTTGTCCTAGATTATTCGTGTGAAAACGACAGAGTCAATATGCCTTTGGTTTTACTCTCTGTTTTCAGCAACTAGCAGAAGCAGATACTAATAAAGTTGAGTGAGAGAGAAAGTGCGGGACGGAGAGGAGGGAGGGAGGGAGGGAGGAAGGAAGGAAGGAAGATAGCTTAGTCGTGGGCACAGAAGGTGACTTCCGGCTGTCCGAATGGGGACCAAAGCCTTCCTTTACCTCGTTCCTTGTAGCCCTCATGCTCCTCAGCGAAGCCTCAGGCTTCAGTGTCTGAGTCTTTTGTCCCCTTGGGCATGAGCCCCCTCCCAGTGGGGCAGGCAGAACAACCCTGGCCAGCCAGCTTTGCTTAGACTCCATGCGTGGGTCTTAGACACTCGGGCCCCCTTTCTCCAGCTCCCCGCTCATTCCCACATGGAGCAGTTTGGGAGCCAGGCCCGGGTACCAGAGGAATGGGGAAGAAAGGACAACACTGACAGGGCTCCATGACGGTGTGGGACTCGGAGAGAAAGAGACAGCCGGGGAGAAGTATCAAGTAGATGCTGACATTTACTGAGCACTTCCTACGTGTCAGGCACCGCGCTAGGGCCGCTAGCTGGCCTCACAGAGGAGGAAACGGGGCTGGGAGGCGAGGCAGCCTGACTGAGGGCACAGGACCAGGGAGGCGCGAGCCAGGGTCAAGCCCCGGCGGGCCAGCTCCAGAACTGGCTTCTTGGCCTCCAGGCCCACCTGTGACAAAAACAGCACAGCGCTGTGGGACCTCGCCATCACCCCTGGCCAGCCCAGCCAGCCCAGCCAGCCGCCCACCAGGATCCCCTGTGCCCCGGTCCCAGCCCCAGGGTGGCGGCTAATTTCACACAGGAGCCCCACCCATGATGTCAGCATCGGCAAAACATCCTCATTAACTGCCCCCGCTCTCGTGACATAACCCAGCTCCTCTGCACAGGATCTGTGGGGGACCCACCGCGTCCCAGGTGCTCTCAAGGAGCCGGGATGGAAAATATGACTCGCTTCTTCCCCCAGCGTGGGATCACTTTTCCATTGCTAATTTCCAAGGAATCCGGTGAAGTAGTGGAAAGATCTAGAAGGCGGAAGCCCTGGTTCTCTCCCTGGCCTGCCGTGGTTTTAGACAAGAGCCCCCAGGGCCTCTGTCTCCCCTTCAGCTGGCCAGCCTCCAGGGGCCATGATGCCCAGGGTCCCATCCGGTTCTGACTCCAAGATGCCCAGGTGGCGGTGAGAGGCCAAGGGATTTCAAGGACAGCAGCCAGGGGACATCTGGGGCTTGGAGCGTTTGTGGGTTTTGTCTGTTTCCAGAATGTGTCTTTTGGGAGCAAAGACCAGTCAACCATGACTTACCAGTTTTATTTCAGAAATCATATTTATTTCAGAAATCATACTGTTAGGAGTACGAAGGACTCGGGGACTCACAACTGGGTCCCCCTCTGCAGCCGCCCTCTCTGGAGGTCTCGGCTTCGTCCCTTATGCAGCCGGATCTTCAGCCACCGAGGACCCGGAGGAGGCGCCTTTCGCCACCTGCCCTGGGAGGCTCCTACCATTTTGCAGCCATTCTGCTTCCTGCCAGGATCAAATCAACCTTTGCCATCACCTCCTCCAGGAAGCCTTCCCTGACTCCCCAACGCCTGCCCAGGCACCCCGCCAGGCAACCCCCAGTCCTGGGGCCTGCACCATCCAGCATGTGTCCCCTGGTGTAGAGACCTCCCATGCTGAGAGCAGCCGCCCTGGCATCTAGCCCTGTGCCTGTTACATTTGCTGCCCTGTCAGCAGAAAGAGGCGAGGACCTGGTGCCGGCTTTCGGGGCCACATCAAAGCCGTCTCCTGTGCACGTAGCTGTTCCTGAACAGCACCCCGAATCTCGGGGCCGAGAAGTGTGCTTTTGCTCTGAGGGCAAGAGTACCCGCCCTCCCCCCCGCAAATCCTCAGGAGCTCAAGCAGTTCTTTACTCACCGCACCCCTCCCCCATCTTGTTCTCCTACCCTGACATTTCTGTTAGCCCGGCCACCTCCTGTATTTTATTTTAGTTTTGCTATTTCTAGTGTTGCTGGCCACCCATGAGGCAGAGTGTATAAATGCGAAGAAGAGGGGAAATTGGCCTGAGGAAGGGATTTCCCTAAAGTGCATTCTCAGTGTCCTTTGCCTTTTAGAAGACTCCCTCTGCCTGGAGTCCTCCCTGTGTCAGGAGTCCTCCCTCTGCTAGGGGTTCTCCCTGTGTCAGGAGTCCTCCCTATGTCAGGAGTGCCCCCCCTGTGCCTAGAGTTCTCCCTTTGCCAGGAGTCCTCCCTCTGCTGTGGATGCTCCCTGTGTCCTGAATCCTCCCTATGTCAGGAGTGCTCCCTCTACCAGGATGCCCCTGTGTTCTAGGAGCAACCTCTACCCACAATTTCCCCTCTGCCTGAGACGCTCTCCCCTCTCTCCTCTTCTCTGACAAGAAGCTACTCATCCTCCTTAAGACTCAGTTCAGGCTGCTCCCTCCCAGGAGGGTTCCGGGACGCCCCCCCCCCCACTGCCTCCTCTGTGCTCCCCCTACAGTGTGCCCACCACTCACCATGCCTTGTCTCCAGCACATTCGCCATCTGCTTCCTCACCCATCCCTTCCCACCCCTCCTGCCTCCAGCTGGGCTCTGAGCTCCCCAAGGACAGGGACAGGGTCTCATACCCTTTGGGGGGTCTGCTCCAGTGTCCAACCCAAAGCAGGCCTCAGTGAGTGAGTTGGCTGCTGGAAACCAATAATGATAGCGCGTTCAGGAGTCCTGGCTATGAAGGGTGCAGCCCTGTATCCCATCCCATCTTTAAAAATTGGTCCTACTTATTCATTTACAGGTAATTGTTGAACATTTTGTATGTCGTATGTGTTATATACTGTGTCCTTACAATAAAGTAAGTGAGAGAGAAAATGTCATTAAGAAAATCCATGAGGGGGCATCTGGGTGGCTCAGTAGGTTGAGCATGGTCTGAGCTGAAACCAAGTCTTGGTTTCAGCTCAGACCATGATCTCAGGGTTGTGAGATCGAGCCCCAAGTTGGGCTCCACACTCGGTGGGGAGTCTGCTTGAGATTCTCTCCCTCCCCACCCCCCCTCTCTCAAATAAATAAATAATCTTTTTTTTTTTTTTAGATTTTATTTATTTATTTATTTATTTATTTGTCAGAGAGAAAGAGAGCACAAGCAGGGGGAGCGACAGGCAGAGGGAGAAGCAGGCTCCCCGCAGAGCAGGGAGCCCAATGCAGGACTCAATCCCAGGACCCTGGGATCATGACCTGAGCCAAAGGCAGACACTTAACCAAATAAGTCACCCAGGCGTCCCAAATAATCCTTAAAAAAAAAGAAAATCAGGGGCACCTGGGTGGCTCAGTCATTAAGCGTTTGCCTTCGGCTCAGGTCATGATCCCAGGGTCCTGGGATCGAGCCCCGTGTCGGGCTCCCTGCTCTGCGGGAAGCCTGCTTCTCCCTCTCCCACTCCCCCTGCTTGTGTTCCCTCTCTCGCTGTGTCTCTCTCTGCCAAATAAATAAATAAAATCTTTAAAAAAAAAAAAAAAAGAAAAAGAAAAAGAAAAAAAGAAAATCATGCGGGAGACAAAATACATTTACAGTCCTGTACTGTATTTATTGAAAAAAATCCACACATAAGTGGACCCATGCAGTTCAAACCTGTGTTGTTCAAGGCTTACCTGTGTATCTAAGAAAGCTGAAAGGGTTCTTAGAGATCCTCTCTACAAGCCTCTCATTTAACCTGGGGAAACTGAGGCCCAGAGGGGAAGTGTCTTGCCCAAGGTCACCTCCTCTGAACCTCTTGCTCCTGTCCTGGGCCCTCTCTGTGGCAGAAGTGAGCTTCCCAGCCCCTCTGTGGGAATGGACGTGTGCGCACGCGCATACAGGAGCCTAGCTCACACCTGGGGAGCCTCATGGACCTAGGGGACTGACCGTCATACCCACTATTTTCGTAAGATGGGCTGTCAGGTGACAGACCCCTTCTCAGATGAGGACACTGAGTCCCAGGAGGACAAGCGTGCAGTCGCAGCCATCTTCAGCTCTGGGACATCTAATTCTGGGCTGGGGCTGCATTCAAGTCAAATTAATAGAAAGTGCTAGAATTGCCCAGTTGTGCGCACGGATGTAAAGACCAGTGTAAAGCTCCCTTCCTGGCATATGTGCTTTCTGACGGACTGCTTCTTGCCTCCTTAGTCACAGGATGAAGACAATCTCCAGGCCGATGAAGACAGAGGCCCTAGGCCCCACATTCTGGCCTGGCACAACCCTTTTGGGATCAACTTGGCAACTCATGGAGAGGTCCCTCCCTGCGTTTCTCTCTGCACAGCTACTAATGGGACTGGTCGGCCCTGTTGACAAGCCGTTGTCTCTGTGATGGGGACCCGGGGGCAGCAGGGACTGTCACTCAGCCAAGGAAAATATTGTTCAGTCTTTAAAAGGGCCACTGGTGAAAGCCGTCAATGACAAAAGGAGACGCCTGTCCAGGCACCAAGGCAAGTGCTGGATTGCAGGAGTTCACCCTGCACGGGGAGGGGGATGCCCCAGGGAGAGAGGCCGGGCCAGAAACCCACCCGCGGAGCACAAGTCCTCTCCGGGTGGGGCGGTTACTGGGGCGACATTTATTCTGGCGCCGATCACTTAGAGGATTTTAAAAAGAAAGGTGGGGAAGGCAGGGGGGGGGGGGGGGGGGACAGTGACCTCAAAGAGCCTGAGGTCTGGGTCTCAGCCGCAGAGGCCCGGGCGCGCGGCGGGGGGCGCGCTGCGGGGCGCGCGGGGCGCGGGCGCGGCGCTGGGCCTCCCGGGCCGCCCCACGCGC
>NW_023270739.1:566833-597847 GCF_011800145.1 Mirounga leonina | reverse complement strand
CGAGGGCGCTGCGCCCACGCGCCCACCCGCCCCCGCCGAGGGCCGCCCCCGCCCCCCAGCCCCGTGGGCCCGGCCCGGCGAGCCCGCATTGGCATTCCGCGCCGCGCCGCCGGGTGCGTGCCCGCGCCGTTCCCAGCCCGCCGCGCCGCGCGGGGACAGTGGCGCATTGTTCGCCCGGACACCCCGGGCGGCGCAGCGCCCTCGGGGCTTGGCGCGGCCCTGCCTAGATTTGCATGCGCTCCAGTCACAAAGGTTCAAGGTCAGGAGCGCCGGGCGGCCGAGCCCCGCCCGGCCCAGGCGCTATTCTTCGCCCCGGCGGCGGGAATTCCGCGCCGCCCGCGCCCGGGCCGCCCCTGCGCGTGAATGGCCGAGCGCCGCCGCCGTCTGAGGCGCTTTGTGTCTCGGCCGGGCCAGCTGGGCCCGCGAGGGACGTGCCAGCTCGGCCGGCGGCGCCCCCCGCGCCAGCGCCCCTCGCCCATGCTAATCAGCCTGGCAGCGCGTCTGGGCGGGCGGCCCGGCGGGAGCCCCCCATGTTCCCGGCTAGGAGGCCCCCAGCCTTTCCCTGCTGCCAGGAGGTCCCCAAGTCCCCCGCCAGGGCCCCCCCGATTCCCATCCCCCTGCCAGGTGCTTTCCACCCCTCCTATCAAGGAGCCCTCCACGCCTCCTGCCGGGAGCCCCTCCTCTCCAGCTGCTAGAGTCCCCCTGCCCCCGTGAGAAAGGCAGGAGCGCAGTGCGGGGCGCCCGCGCCTAGGACTCCGTCCCTGCTGTGACAGGACTCTTGGTGGGGCCTAGGGCAGCCTCTCTGGGCCTCAGTTTCCCCAGAACAATGGCGCAGGTTGCCGGTGCTCGGTCTCCGGAGGCCCATCTGGGCCCGGGGCGTGTCTTCCAGAAGGCTGCCAGGAGCAGCCCTCCCACCGCCTCTGCAGCCCTCCAGCCTGGTGGCCTGGGGACATTCACCCTTCCCTAAGTTGCCGCCAGTGCAGATGTTTTGAGGACTCTGAGCCCGACAGTGTGGCTGTGTGGGAGCTGCCCTCATGAGCATCCTTGTCACGGAACGACGTCATCGGCACACTCCCCATCAAGGCCCCACACACCGAGTTTCATTGTCCCCCGCTCGGCTGGGAGCCTCCTGTGGGTAGGAGGGCTCAATCCCCACAGCTCAGCCGCACGTAGGATGAATTTATTGACTTTATTGATTGCATAATCGGATGAATGAATGCCAGGCGATGTGGATTACACTGTGCCATGGCGGGTGGGGACGGGCAATGGCATTTGGTATTTCCAGTACTTGGAAAGAGGCACAGAGCCTTTCTTGGGAGGTAGAAGCAGGCCTCTCTTGGGCTTCTGAGCTCCACTGTCCCCCAGGAGTGTCCCCAACCTCTGACCCTCTGGGGAGGCCCAGAAGTGTCTCTCTGCAGAAGGCTGCCCCAGCGGGGCACCTGTGAGGAGGTCTAGAGCCTGAGGCTGCCAAGGACCCTCCACTTTCTGCAGCATCTGTCCTCATGGCATCTGTATGAAGCCAGCGATCCCACCAGGCACCAGAGGACAGAGGAGGCCCAAAGGATGGGGAGAGGGAGCATCGTGGGGGGTGGGGGGGATTTCCATGGGGTTTCCAGCAGCAGCCAAGGCTAAGCTGGGCCTCACTGCCAATCCACCCCAGCCATCCCAGGCCCAGGAAGGAATGTGTTGGTGGCATAGAGCACCAGAGAAGGGACTCCTATCACCATACAGACCCTCAGGTGGCAGAGAGTCTGCCTTTGGAGTCAGAGACCCAGGTTCAAGTCTCTTCCCCAGCACTCACTCACTCTGTGCCCCTGGTGGGTCGTTCCTTCCCTCCAAGCCTTATCTATGGGCAGTTATGTCTTCCGCACTGCTCTGAGAATTACTTAGGACCCTGATGTGACACTCCCTAGTCTTCTGTCTCCCTGGCTTCCGTTTCCCATGTGTCCCTGACCCCGTCTCTGCTCAGCAGATCCCACTACTGGGAGTTTTTCAACCAACCCCGCACTTGATGCTTGCCTGCAGGGGACAGCCTCTCTGTGCCTCTCTGAGCACCCCTTGCCATCTGGCACAACTGGTATGCTTTGGTTCAGATACCACCTCCTCTGGGCGCCTGGGTGGCTCAGTCTTTAAGCGTCTGCCTTCGGCTCAGGTCATGATCCCAGGGTCCTGGGATCGAGCCCCGCGTCGGGCTCCCTGCTCGGCGGGAAGCCTGCTTCTCCCTCTCCCACTCCTCCTGCTTGTGTTCCTGCTCTCGCTATCTCTCTCTCTGTCAAATAAATAAATAAAATCTTTAGAAATTAAGACTTTAAAATTCATTTTATAGGGGCGCCTGGGTGGCTCAATCAGTTAAGCGTCTGCCTTCGTCTTAGGTCAGGATCCCAGGGTCCTGGGATCGAGCCCCGCATCGGGCTCCCTGCTCTGCGGGAAGCCTGCTTCTCCCTCTCCACTCCCCCTGCTTGTGTTCCTTCTCTCGCTGTCTCTGTCAAATAAAATAAAATAAAATAAAATAAAATAAAATAAAATAAAATAAAATAAAATAAAATAAAATAAAACCACCTCCTCCAGGAGTTGTCCCTAATCCTTTTTTCCTTCCCTCCTCCCTCCTCCCACCTGCCTATACTTTCTATGTCATACTAAGAAATGTGGCCCCAAACCCGAAGGTAATAGGGAGCCACTGCAGTTTTGAAGGGAGGGGTAGCGACCTAGTGAGTCTCCCTGGTGACCTCAACAGTGAATGTGCAGAAAGGTGTTCTCAGAAAGAATGGAATTCACAGACTGGTCAAGTCTCAAAGGAGATATTGAAGGCCTACTGAAGATTGCCAACTTTCTCTTTTTCCATGTGGAGGGCTTTAGAAAAATAATTAATTTTAATTTCCTTTTTTTAAAGGTTATTTTTAAACCAAGAAAAGTAGGAACACAACCTCAAGATAAAGGCCATTTCCTCCCGCGGAGCACACATGGTATTTAACTTACCACATTATCCGCACATTGTCATTTCATGCCGGCGGTTACACACGCGGTCACGGCCAGGCCCTCACAGTGGGATCCTCCTCGTGCTTCCCTTCTTCCCTGGACTGGGGGGGGGGGGTCTCCTGATGGGTCCCCTGGCTCCACTGGGGCCCTCTAACCTGGCAGCTCTGAGAGGCCAACCTGGGGTATCCCGTCAGTCAGTGTGACAACAGCCGGACCACGAAGAGGGGCCACGGAGGTGGCCTGCAGCTGTGACGCAGGTCTCTCAGACCACGAAGATGGAAGAGCCTTTATGAGGACAGAGAAGAGGGGATAAAGCACAGATGCCTCTGTCTGTCCCCATGGTGTGAGATAAGGAATTTGCAAGTGTGAGTATCCAATGTGCACCTGAACATTTGACCCTCCCGCCACAGGCCAGCAGGCTCCAACCACTTGACGGGGAAACGAGCACAGGGCCAGCACAAGAGCAGGGCCTGCACTGAGCCTTGCAGAATGTTCTAGAAGGAGATTCATCCTCACTTCCAAGGGCAGGCTGTGCTATGTACATTTTGCTGATTGGAAGGTAGGCATCGTTGGCAAATAGCGTCGGAGTCCCGAGCCCAGACTTGAGCTGGGAGGCCCTGGGTGACCACAGAAGGCAGCTGGGTATTGGCCAGAGCGCGTGCCCAACCAGGGACAGCTCTTGCCTGCGGTCACACGGCTGGGTTATAGTAGAAAGACAGTTGCTCTTTTAGGTGACACGGTGAACCTTGTTTCCAGCTTCCCTTTGCTTTTTAATTTTTCTTTGCCAAGAACAAATTTCAAGCTTTCCTGCTTCCAGACGATCGCGTGTTTGAAACAGGATGGTCTGAATTAATTTCCAACCATCGCCGCTCTATCAGGGCTCACCACTTGCTTTCACCAGCTGTGCCATCCTGGACTTCCCACTGACAACAGGCCCTGGGCTGGGCGCTGAAGACACAAGACCTTGTTCTCTAGAAACTCACAGCCCAGTGGGGCTCTGGGGTAAGGGTGTGGAGCTCGTTCCCAAAGGCAGGAAGAGCTGGGCACCACAGTAGCGGCTTGTCATAGCCAAGGGATGCATCCCAGAGAGCTTCCTGGAGGAAGTGGTAGCTGAGCTGAGCCTTGCACAAGGTGCACGCTCAATAGCATCAACTGCTGTTGTTATTCACAGTAGGAGTAAGGGTCACCACCAGGAAGGCAACTATGAGTGGAAGACCATCCCCATCTACAGGAACAGCTGCAAGAAAAGGCAGGCAGTTTTCTGTGGCAGGAGAAGGGGGGAGGCACGACAGGGGAAGATGAGGCTGGAGAGAGAAGCCGGGGCCACCCTGGGGTGGCAGAGCACCAAAGGGGTTCAAGAAGGCTAGGGATGGGAGCTGTGGGTTTGGGGAACCACTCCAGCAGCCACACTGGAGGAGGCAGGCAGCAGTTAGGGAGGTGACTGTCCAGATGAGGGGAGCCTGTGGCCCTGGGCAGAGGACAGGGACCTCAGAGGAAGGACGGCCAGGGCTCTGTATCTCTGGTGTCCCTGGTGGCCTGACTCATAACCAGGATGGACAGATGCGGACAGTAGGCCTCACACCAGCCCCAGGTGTTGGGCTAAGCCCCTGTGTGATGGGGCCAAGAGCGGTGGCCACCAGAGAGTGTCTGGGACAGCCTGCGCTGTGGAAGGGGAGGCTGTGAGGCGTTCCCGGCGGTGACCCCTTGATCCAGAAGTCCTGCTTCACAGCAGAGATGTGTCCATGACTATTGGCCCTACCGTGCTGGACGCCATCCAACCAGGCGGGCCTACTGGAAAGTCGGGGGGCCTGCCACACCCCACACCTGGGAGATGGTTCAGGCAGTCCTGGCAGGTGCCAACAAACAGTGAGAAGCGGCATCCGGGGGCAAGTGGGAGTCACACCGTTGCCATCCAGGTATCTTGGTCCAGGGCCGTGGCCCCACCAGAGCTCAGAGCCCGGGGCCTCCCTGCCCACCTCTCTTTGGAATTCAGCAAAAGTGAAAAGACAGGGGTCCACAGTGGGTCCATCCTGGGACAGTGGTGTTCCTGCTGCGACAGGTCTCCTGCTGGGTAGAACTAAAACATGTCTAGGTAGAAACCCACCAGCACATACTCAAATGCTTCTGGTGCTGGAAAAATCCATTCACCTTTCCTGGAGGGCCAATTGGTAATATATGCAAGAGCCTTTAAAAAGCAAAACCTCAGCGTGCCTGGGTGGCTCCGTTGGTTAAGTATCCCACTCTTGATTTCAGGGTCGTGAGTTCAAGCCCTGCATTGAGCTCCACGCTGGGCGTGGAACCTACTTAAAAAAAAAAAAAAAAGCAAATCCTCTGTGAAGTTATAGTTCTTCTTCTAGGAGCACCTAAAGGGGATTTCTGATGATGCTCAAGGAGGATGTTCATCACAGCACATTTCTAAATCACCTTGGCGGCCAACAGTGGAGAATTAGCTACAGACGCTATGTATGGAACATCTGAAACACAGATTATTCTGCAAACATTAAAAAGTGGGCTATAGAAATATATGTAAAGTCAAGGTGAATTGTTCATTGTGTATCAGTGAAACTGCAGATTATAAAACATGATATATGATGACGGTGATTTTAGGTACGTATTACGAGTAGAGAAGAAAGCCACGTCAAACAGACACTCGAAAGTCAATTGCGGTTTCTCTGAGTTGGGATTCCACATGTTTATTATTTTCTCATGGGTACTTTTCTGTTTGTAAAATTGTCAACCGTAAATATGTATGTTTGTAATCAAGACAAAAAGGTGCGTGTGTGTGTGTGTGTGTGTTTCAATGGCCCAGAAAGAAAAGGCTAAGTTCAGATAAAGATCTATAGTGATTCACTGCTTCCCCAAAGCAGGTTTCTAACTCCCGGCTTGGAAATTATCATGGAAAATGCTGAGTGTGTAAGGCCTGGCTTGGCCCCTGTTTCCCCAGAGCAGAGGTCCCCAGAAGGGCTGTCCCTGACCCCCTGGCAGTGTCACCCATAAGGAGCTGGCCACATGTGCAGACCTTGTCTTACCCAGGCATCCTGGGAACTAGAATCCAGAAGAGATTCATCACCACCTTCCCCCCCACCCCCTGAATATCTTGTGTGTGTGTGTGTGTGTGTGTGTGACGTAAAATGTACATCACATAAGATTTACCACTCACCATTTCAGTGGCATTAAGTACACTCACAATTTGTCGTGTGACCATCACCACCAACCATTCCAGAACTTTCCATCATCCCAAACTGAGACTCTGCACCTATTAAATAATAACTCCCCATCCTTCCCTCCCCCCAGACCCTCGTAACCACTGGTCTACTTTCTGTCTCTATGAATTCAACTACTCTAGGTACCTCACATAAGTGGAATAGTACAATATTTGTCCTTTTGTGCCTGGCTTATTTCACTGAGCACATACGCTTTCAAGGTTCATCCTTGCTGTAGCAGGTGTCAGGCTTCATTTGGTCTTAAGGCCGAGTAACATTCCATTGTATTTATATACAGTGTTTCTCCATTCATCTGTTGATGAACATTTGTTTCCACTTCTTGTCTATTGTCAATATGAACATGAATGTGGATGTATAACTATTTGCTAAAGTCCCTGCTTGCAGTTCCTTTGGGTGTATACATAGGAGTGGAATTGCTGGGTCCTATAATTCTGTGTTTAATGTCTCAGGGAACCAGCATATTATTCTCTGCTGCAACTGCAGTATTTACATTCCTACTAGAACGCATGAGGGCTCCAATTTCTTCACACCCTCACCAATGCTGGTTCTTTTCTGGGTTTGTTTTTTGTTTTTTTAATAATAGTCATCTTAGTAAGTATGAAGTGGCATTTCATCGTGATTTTGCTTTGCATTTCCCCAATGATTAATGATGCTGAGCATCTTTTCATGCGTTTATCAGCCATGTGAATATCATCTTTGCAGAAATGTCTGTTCAAATCCTTTCCCCACTTCCTAATTTGTTGCTGTCTAACTGTAGTTTTTTTTTAATGTATTTTGATTTGAGAGATTTTTTTTATATATATATAAAGTATCCTTGGGTCATATCCCTTGCTAAAACATTCATTTACTACTTAATTTTGGAAAACATGTAAAGAAAAAAGTATACAAGAAAGATTAGTGATTATAATCTTCACTTTAGCGATTGTGCATCTAGGATCTGTCATGAGGAATTTTCCTGAACTTTGCACAGAGATTTAGCTACCAGGTAGTTCACCCTAAAGAGGAAGCCAGACACAGATTGGAACTGTAAATAATGATGTCTGATCAGAGCATGTAAGTGAAGTAAAATAAGGACCCCCCCAACACAGGGCTGTGTGATTACAAACACTGTAGATGCACACAGGGATGTGGGGACATTAACAATACGGCTGCCCATGAAAGGAGAAGTTTGCAAAACATTTACACTACAATCCCAATTATGTTTCAAACATAGGTGTAATTCTGCAAAAACAGGAAGGAAAAATACCAAAATGTTACCACTGGTAACCTCTATGTGGTGGACTGTCAGGTCATCTTTATTTTCTTCTTCGTATTTTTCCATTTTCCAAATTTTCTGCAATAACCATGTGTGACTTTTACAGTCAGAAAAAATTTTTAAGGCATCCATAAATATGTGTACAGTGCTTTCCAGATTATGTAAAAATCTATATATTTACCAAAAAAAAAAAAAAAAAAGCAGCTCTTGGCCATAGTTTGGGCTGTGAGATTCTAAAAGCATTCTCATTTTTTATTTGGGCTCTCCTGGATTTTCCAAATTCCCTACTGTCTGGTTGTTTTGTTATCCGATTAGGGAGGATGTTAAAAGACAGGAAATCGTTAAACTTTTAAAAATGGAAACCTAAAGTAAATGAAAATCCGAATCAGACGAAATGTAGCTGAAACATCTCGGGCATGCCAGCGAAGGCCAGGCCAGGCTGTAGGGCGTGGAGGGCGGGAAGGGCGGGAAGAGCGGGAAGGGCGGGAAGAGCGGGACGCGGAAACTGAATCACCCTCGCGGCCCGGGCCGCGCCAGGCCCCGCCCACGGCCGCGCCAGGCTCCGGCCCAACCCCGCCCACCGGACTGCGACGCTACGTCCGCACTGCCCGCAGGCCGGGCAGTCGGGAGAGGGCAGCGCGGGGGCCCCGCCCCCAGTCTCGTCGAGACCACGCCTTCGCCCCGCCCCTCCCTCCCGCGTCCCCCCTCCCTCCGCCCCCCTCCCCCGGCTGCGCCGCCGCGTTCGCGCCTTTGCCTGCCGCGCCTCCTCCTGGACTTCCGGAGCCGGCCGCACAGAGGCCCCGCCCCCAGGCGCGTTGGGCTTCCCGGCCCCGCCCCCTGCCGCCGCGCTGCGTCCGCGCCGCCTGTCGCGCTAGGGCTGGCTTCCGGAACGGGACGGAAGGGCGGGCGGCGGCCAAGGCCAGAGCCAAGGCCGGCAGGGCCGAGGCCGCCTAGGCCCTTCCGCGGAAGGGCGCGGCTCCCTGGGGAGGGGTCGCGCGCACTTCCTCCTGTCCCCTCGTTCCTGCTCCGCCCGCCCCCAGGTGCACGGGCAGCCGAGGCCGCCCGCCCGGGGAAAGGGGGGCCGAGATCAAAGTGGGGGCGGGGAGCGCGCCGCTCGCCGGCCGGGCCCGGAGGCCGCAGCGGGCGGATCAAAGCGTGCCGGCCCGGGCCGGTGCCACCGAGCGGCAGACGCAGCGCCCCGAAGCCGCGATGTCGGCCCTTCCCTGACTTTGCAGGGTGGAGGTCAGGCCCAGTGAGGCGCTCGCCCCTGCCCTCGCTGGGCGCTGCCCTGCGGCCGGGATTACGGAGCCCCGCCTCTCCGTAGGCCTTGGCTCGGGCCTGAGCTGGGAACGGATGCTCCAGCTACGGGGCCGGTCCAAAGAAGTTTGACGGCCCAGACATCCTAATAGCTGCCATACGTGGGAAGCCACGTCGCGGCAAACGTGGAGTATATGCCTTTATGGCATTTCATGACTCCTCATTGCGCCCGGAAGCGCTGCCATAGTCAGCCCCAATTTCACAGACGGGCGGGGGGGGGGGTTGCGGTGTAGACGGAGACCAGAGAGGCAGGCAGGTTGCCCAAGGCCTCGCAGGAGATGGGGCACAGCCGGCATTTGGACCCAGATCTCCAATTACGCATCTCAGGCTTTTTTATACTCTGCAGATCCGGCTCCCGGGAGAGTAGCTTCCTTTCAGTGGGCACAGCTGGCTGCCAGCTCTGTTACTGACCTTACCTCGCTGCTGCCTCATCCCCCGCAGGAAGATCCTCCTACCCAGAGGGAAGCCCCACTCCCCGCCCTGAAGGTGCCCAGCACCCGTGAGCTCGACCCCAGGAGCCTGGAGACCTCGTGCCAAGTGAGCACCCACCTGTTAACACGAGGTCCTTTTGCTCAGGTGACGGGAAAAGACATCCTCTGTGCAGAGAGAGTGTGGGAAAGTAGGTGATTCCAGGATGGCTGGTGTGTCGGTCCCAGTCAGCCAAGCCAGTGGCACCAGGCTGGGCAGTGTGGGTGCGAGCACCTGGGGACAATCACACACATAGCCACAGACTCGGCGTTGAAGAAAACAAAGCCCCAGTTCTATCGAGACTGCTTGCCTCTTCTCTCCACCCACTGCTCTCCCTGGAAGACTCTGAGGGCATTTTGGCTTTTCCACGTGGCTCCCCAGGTTGGTATAGGAAGGCCACGGGATGCTGCAGGTTGGCAGCACACAGGACACAAGACCCCAGCCCAGGCCAGCTCAAGGCCCAGTGCAGTGTGCCTGCAGCAATCCAGATTTTCCATCCTCTAAATGTACCTCAGAAAGGAAGCTGCACATTTGATTTTTTTTTTTTTTTTTTTTTTGGCTCCATATTAAAGAACAAAGCATGGGAACTGGACAGGCCTCTCTGTAAACAGAAAACACATGTTTTCTGAGAGAATGGGCCTTTCCTTTCCTGATCTCTTCTACCATGGACAAAGGCCTCCTTAGGCCTCTTGGCCTTCAGGAGCAGAGAGGCCTCAGACCCAGGGCTGAGAGGAGGTGATTCTTCTTTGCTCTAACTCAGGGAACAACACCCACATTCTTAAATAAGGGCAATTAGTAGGTCTGCCCAGCAGTGGGGTGGGCCTGGGGTGTGGTCCCAGAAAAGAAGTCCCTTGGGGACCTGAACAGGATTTAGGTAGGAAGAGGGAGGATCTGGATCATTTATGTTCTTCAAACACTTGAGAATCATCTTGGGTTCTACTTGTGCTAGCTTTGGGTGAACATGCATACCTTGGGGCCTGCTAGCCACACACAGGGGCAGAGACCTCTCTTACCTTCGAAGAGAGGCCAGGCCCTTATGTCTGCAAAGAGTAGGCATGCTGAGACTTGAGTGCCTGCTGCTGTGTGATCTTGGGCAAGTTTTTTAACCTCTCTGAGCCTTGGGTTTCACATCTGTAAAATGGGGATAACAATATTTGCTTGTTGAGGATTAAATAAGATAATGGGTATGGCCCTGTCCGACACATAGGAGCCAATTAATAAGTGAACAAAATCAGACTTTGTATCGGTTTCAATGCAGAGCTATTTCCATGCCCCGAGAGTAGCCCCAGAGCCCTCCACAAATATCTAGGTTGCCTGTACTCCTAGGAACACTTCCACTTCCCTCATCCTCTGCTGGGCACTGGCTGAGCGCCAGGGCTCGGCCCCCTGCAGACCGGCTATGCCACCTCTTTGGAAGCAGCCGTGTCAGAATGGATCATCCCTTTGAACCCCCGCAGAAGCCTGATCTTTGTCCTCAAGGGGAGATTTGATTTGGGGAAATAACCAGACGTCCTTTGGGCCAAGTCGGTGGAGTAGATGCATGGGAGCCAAGCCCTGTTTGGGGCCACAATGTGCCTCGGCTGTAAAGTCAGGAGCCCCTGTGGCTCCGGGTTCTGAAGGCAGTTTGGAAGGAGAATCTGGATCGGATCATCTGGACCGACCACCACTGACACTGGTGGGTGTAGATCACCAGTGAGCATGAGTGTGAGAAAACAGAGATAGTCACACACACCCAAGCTCCGTGGATGAGCCAAATCAAAGCCAGACTAATTAACACGAGGCTGCCTTTCATCTCAGCCCACAGTTCGATATTCATGGAAATCGTTGTGGGAAAATTCCAAGCGTTCCTGATACAGGCGAATGGAAGCATACAGGACTTAGAAGTTGGGGTTTCCTCCCAGTTCTGTCCCTAACTGGCTGTGTGGCCTCTGGCTGGTCACTTCATCTCTGCAGCCCTCCATTGTCCCATCTGACAATGGGGATCATGATGCCCAGCCTTAATATGGGAAGCAAGTGGGGAAGAAATGGATATGAACGTGCCTAGAAATCCTGGCCTCGTGTGTCCTGGGCCTTAAAAACACGGACACCCTTTGACCTAACACTTCCGCTTCTGGGAATTTATCCTCAGGGAAATCAGCACAGCCATACATTAAAATGTCCGTGTAAAGATGTTCCCAACAGCGTTACTGATAATAGCAAAAACTTTAAAGAGACTATATGTCTGACAATAGGGGCAAAATGGACTATTCCACGGCTCTCAGAGGTGCTCCAGGCAGAAGATACACAGGCCATGCCCACACAGTGCTGGTGACACAGCCCATTAAAAATTAAAAAATAAATAAATAAATCAGCATTCATAAAGCTCTATTCACAATTGCCAAAACATCAGAAACAACCCAGTTGTCCACCACCAGCTGAATGGGTAAAGAAACTGTGATAGGCATACGATGGGATACCATGAAACAGGAAAAGCGAGCATGAGCTACTGATGGACTCAGTGACACAGATGAAGGTCAGTTATGCTGAGCAGGAGTTCACACTCTATGGGGCGCCTGGCTGGCTCAGTCGGTAGAGTGTGGGACTCTTGATCTCAGGGCTGTGAGTTCAAGACCTGGGCAGGGTATAGAGCTTACTTAAAGATAAATTTTTTTTTAAAGATTTTATTTATTTATTTGAGAGAGAGAGATAGAGAGCACAAGGGAGAGGGAGAAGCAGACTCCCTGCTGAGCAGGGAGCTGGACGTGGGACTGGATCCCAGGACCCTGGGATCATGACTTGAGCCGAAGGCAGACGCGTAACCGACTGAGCCACCCAATCTTTTTTTTTTTTTCTTAAAGATTTTATTTATTCATTTGAGAGAGAGGCGAAAGAGAGCACGAGCGGGGGGAGGGGCAGAGGAAGAGGGAGAAGCAGGCTCCCCACTGAGCAGGGAGCCCAGCAGGGGGCTCCATCTCAGGACCCCGGGATCATGACCTGAGCTGAAGGCAGATGCTTAACAGATTCTTGATTTCGACTCAGGTCATGGTCTCAGGGTTGTAAGATCAAGCCCCACATGGGGCTCTACGCTGGGTGTGGAGCCTGCTTGGGATTCTTTCTCTCCCTCTCCCTCTGCCCCTCCCCCCCAAATTTAAAATAAATAAAATAAAATCTTTTTTAAAAAAAAGCTCATACTCTGTGATCCCGTTTATATTAAATTCAATGAAGGTAAAATGAATCTATAGTGATATGAATCAGATCAGTGGTGACCTGGGGCCTAAGAGGCAGGGCTGCCTACAAGTTGGGACTAGTGGACATTTTATGGTGACAGCGTTTTCTCTCTTGATTGGGATGCTGGGGCCGTGGGTGTATACATTTGTCAAAGCTCGTCAAACTTTACAAGTTGAAAGGGATCTCACTGAATGGAACTTGTAGCCCAATAAAATTAATTTTAAAATGATTGGTATTTATTTTCCAATTCCTAGAGAGATTAATATTTAATGACACGAAATGCTCACAACATATTAAACAAAAAGATTTCTGAAATGACTTATAGCATGATCGCACACACATATATCAGCACCTATATGTAGCCGGCTTGGAGACTATTCCAGAAGGACTTGCAACAAAATGTACCTAGTAATTATCTCATGGGTAATTTCTGTTTTCTATTTTGTGCTTTTCTGTATTTCCAAATTTTCTGTAACAAACACTTTCCTTTTCATAAACAAATTAAATAAGAACAAACGTATCTCTTTTCCCTTTTTCCAGCTAGAGCAGCCCAGGGATGTGGGGCTGGGCCCCAGGACAGATGGTGAGGACATGCCGGTCGGGTGAAGGGGAACTCCCTGGGAGATGGTAGCAGATGATGGGGGTGGGAGGGGTGGGGCCCCCTTCCCTGGTCCTTTGGCCCAGTTTCTGTGCTGGGTTATTCTCCAGGGCTGCCGTGCCTACTGGAACTGCTGGTGTAGGGAGGAGTGTTATCCTTGCGTTGGCTGAGGTGGCCTAGAAGTCAGCCTCTCCCATCTGGGGTGCCAGGGGCCTTACGGCTCCTCTCCCGAATATGCTAGTCTCCTGTGCTGCCCTGAGCAAGGGGTGGGGTGGGAGTTCCAGTCTCTTTGCCCCTACCCCCACCCCAGAGCCACTTTCTTTGCTGGAAGAAGTCTTTCTCGGTGAGAGCTGAAGGGACTGGTCGGGGTGATAGGGTGGGAGACCCTTGCCATTCCACACCCCCCCCGCCCCCCGCCGGCTCTAGGAGGTTGGGGCTATTGTTTACCACCACCACGCTCTCCAAATTTGGGGAAATTGAGAGAAGTGATTGCCTAACATCACCCAGCCGGTAGCTGGTGGAGCTCAGACTTGACCCCAGGTCTGGATTCTCACTGGATTCAAGCTTCTTTTCCCAGGAGCTTCTGGGCCCCAAATAGCTCATGAATGCAGTGTGGGTTTGGGGGTCAGGGGCTGTATTTCTCCTGTGCCTGTTGTCTGCTCTGGGTTCCTGTGCAATTTATAATCTTCTGCACAGTCAGTGGACCAGTCAGCTGGGCTCAGCACTTAAACGTGAGCTTCTCTGAGAACAGGGCTCCGCCTGCACGCGGAGCTGCTGGGAGCCCAGTGCCACCACCCCCACCCCTGATGGAAGACCCCTTCCCTCCAGCCAGCTGGCCTCACAAAGGTTCCGAGGAGGAGGCCTGATCGATTCGGTTTCTTTTTCCTTCCTCGGTGAGCAGATTCTATAACAGACTGTGGAAATTAAAAATAAGAGCCTGAAACTGTTAAAAAAAAATTTTTTTTTTAACCGAGTCACAAATGGGAAAGACGAGGCAACAGCAGGTTAAGGACACTTTGTGATGTAGCGTTTTTATCACTCGGCACTTTCCCGGCTGTAAATGTCACAGTGGATGGTCCTTGTGAACAGGAGGCAGTGCAGACGGTTTATACCTGCGTGTGAAGCTGCCGCTTAGCATTAGTTCACAGCGTGGGGGGCATCGGTCCTGCTCTGATTCTCCTTCAGGGTTTCCATGTAAAAATCAGTTAATGAGGTAAAAGAAAAAAAGTTTAACAAATGTAAGGTATTTGTATGTTTATTTATAGAACTGTAAAGAAATTAACTGTAAAGCAAGTGGCCAAATGCTTTAGAGTAAAAGGACCAGGAAGGAAGGAAATTTTCTCCCTTCCCTTCCCTCCCTTCCTTCCTTCCTTCCTTCCTTCTTTCCTTCCTTCCTTCCCTCCTTCCTTCCTGCCTTCCTTCCTTCTTTCTCTTCCTTCCTTCCTTCCTTCCTTCCTTCCTTCCTTCCTTCCTTCCTTCCTTCCCTGTATGTTCTTCAAACTTTCTATAACAGTTGTATTTTTTGTTAAGATATATATATATTTTTTTAGCTAATCTCTACACCTGACGTGGGTCTCGAACTCACAACTCCGAGATCAAGAGCCTCACGCTCCACCGACTGAGCCAGCCAGGTGCCCCTACAGTTGTATTACTTTTATAATGAGAAGAAATAAAGTTATATTAAAAAGAGGTAGAATACGATTATATTAGAAGCAGTCAGCCTGCCCCCGAGCCTTCACATCAAATGATAACCGTGACGATCAAGGGCACTTTTGCTTGAGTACCTGCTACGTGCCAGATCTTCTGCTAACGTCTCCCATCATCCTGGCCCCTCAGAACTGCCCGCAGGTGGGGGCTGTCCCCCCCAAACCAGGGAGTCGAGGCTATGCCGGAGAGGGAACAGCGATGATTCTGATTCTCAGAATTGTACTCTTTCCCAGAATTGTACGCTTCCTGTCTCGTCAAGGTGAACATTTTTCCAAAATACAATGATCTTTGATGAGAATGTCTTTATCTTGTTTACATAGAATCAAGAATGATTTCTGCAAACAGAATTTAGTAAAAGAAATATAAAAGTCATTTAGTTTTGTTTTTGTTTCTGTATTCATTTTGTTTACTTTAGGACACTGTCCACAAGCGGCCAAACTAAGGATCAGCTCCATCATGTTCAGAGCCCCCTTGTCCAAAAAGGATTCCGAATTTTACGATGGGGTCTACAGAGCATCGGGCCCAGAGCAGGTGCACCGGCCACAGGCCCTGAAGCCTGCCCCCGACAAGGTCTGGACAGATTTTGATGGAGTTACAGTGATATCTGCTCTGGGGACAAAGCGAGCACCAGACAAATGACTTTGAGCTTCGGGAATATACATAGTTCCTGATACATTTTCCAGTCCTAGAAATACAAAGTGAGGAGAGGAGTCACCAGGGAGGTCTCTGGAGAAAACCCCCCCTTCACCCCCCACGGGGAAGGGCTGGGCCCTTGCACAAGGAGCTTTCATGTAAAGCAAAGGACACCTACTGCATGTTCTTGCGAAATGTCACACCTTCCTACCCCCCTCCCCCACCGAGCCTTGACAGAATTTCCATGGCTTTGCTGGAGTGTGCGTGGCTGGCCAGCCCAGGTCTTGGAGAGAAACGAGGAAAAGCCAATGCTCATGCTTGCTCCGGTGAAGACACGATGAGAAATTCCATTGCACCTGCTTTGGGAAAGGATCTCGGGTTTCAGGGCAGGTGGATTTCCCCCCACCCCCAGAGGAGGACTGTGGGTGCTGGGGACAAATTGGCAGCCTCTGTATGTAAGTTGGGGACGATCTGCAGCTTGGAAGACCGGCTTCACAATCCCACTGCAGCCAGCCCCGCGCACAATGTGCCCACTTCCACCACCCCTATGTCCTCAGCCCCGTGTCAAGTTCTGGCAGTTTCCAGGTGGATAGACAGCAGCACTGGGCACCCTGGTGGCTGAAGCCCCTTCCATGAACAGTGTGTGGAAATGCACAACCAACCACAGCAAGGATCATGGTAGAGAAGTCATCTGAAGCACAGATACCCACTTAACAGAGAGGCTCCGGCCGGGTGAGGCCCCATTCGCTTTCACAGGACCACAGACAACATATTCCTCCCCCCACCCTGCTATCTACAGCCCCCTTGCTCATTTTTCTTTACAAAAAATCCACCCCACTTCTCCCAGCTTTTCTTAGCACTCTGGAGGAGCAGGCCTGGGACAGAATATTTTCTCCATAAGCATGTCTTGCAAGGAGGGCTGGACAGACAAATGGGTAAACGGGGCAGGTGCAGGGGCATCCCAAGGCTGGTAGGCGGCTGGCTGCTCTGCGCCCCTCAGCTCCTGTCCCAGTGCTCACAGGGCCCTCGAAGGGAGTGGGCTTGGCCAGTGCACAGGTTTCCAGGCCTGGGGCCACTCGGCTGCCTCCCCCAGTCCAGATGTGTCCCCAAGACCCTGCCCTGGGACGGTTCCAAGCCATGCAGAGCAAGAGGGCAGAAAATGGAGGGAGGCAGCCAAGAAGCTTCTGCGAAGAGCAGGTAGAGCTTCCAGGTCATGTCAAGGCCTTGCACACGAAATTTCGGCCTGAAGGGCAGGAACAGGGTTCTGTATCCGCTGCAGATGCGGACTGGGAGCAGGTGGGCCTCTCCCAGGTCCTCTCCTGGACACCACGGGTCCCAGCGGCCCCTCCGTTCTCAGGACGGGAACACATGGTGGCTGTCCGCAGTGGCTGACTCAAGCCCTCTGCTGAGGGGACAAGACGAGACAGAGCCTGCGGAGGGGGCTGCTGCTATCCTGGGACCCGGTCTCAGCGTCCCTCGCTTTCAGGAAGCATACTGGGCCTGTCTCTCCATGTGCTCGCCTCCCCCAGATTTGCCCAGGGCACTTTGGAGTGGGTTATAGAACACACAGGTGCCAGAGCAGGGTGCCTAAACAACGGGACCAGAGCAAGGGTAAAGGAGCCCCCTCCAGAGTTGAGGGGGGCTTGTTTACCCCTTAAGAGAAAACAACCCCAAACAGCTTCTGGGTGGAATTTCAGACTGTGGGATTTCTAAGTAGCCAGCCCCCTCTCCTCCGTATTTCTTTCTTTCCTCCCCTCTCCGGGCCTGCTTTCCCTCTTTGTTGCCAAGCTCAGACGTCGCTGCTGAAACCAAGCCCAGCGCCCGCGAAGCCCGGAAACTTCCAGCTCTGCGACGAGGCGGAAAGTTGGGGTCGCAAGGCCGGGGTGACAACGGCGCCCCAAAGGCCGGGCGCGGCGGTGACCCGGGGCGCCGCCTTCGCGGCCTCGTTCCGCCTGGCCGCGCCGGGACCTCGGACAGTCCAGGGGCCGGACGTGAACCCGACCGCGGGGGCTCCCCGGGAGGACCTGGTAAGCGCGCCGCTCTCCCGCCCCCGCCCCCGCCCCCAGGGGCTCCGCGGCCGGCCGGTCCGAGCGCGCGGCGAGGGGCTCGGGGTCCGCGGCCGCGGGGCGAGGGGCCCGGGGGCTGGGGGGCCCGGGGCCCGGGCCTCCGTCCCGGAGGGGCGCCGCCGCCGTGGCCGCCAAAGGAGGCACCGCTGAGCCCCGGCCCTCCACCGCCCCACGAAGTGTGCCCTCCCCGGCCTCCTCCCGAACAAAGCCCCGGGAAGTTCGCAAGGGAATCCTTCCCGACATGTTCCCTCCCCCGGGGCTGCTGGCTCTGGGCGGCGGCCATCCGGGCTCTTAAAGGGGAAAGAAGACCACGCTGGCTTTCCTCTCTCCTCCGCGTTCTTGCACGCTCCCCCTTGGCTGAGGGAAGAAGGGTTGGGGTGGTCCACTCCACCTCTCAGGTGTTAACTCCCTCAGGCGGGGGCCTGCCCAGGGGCTCCACGCTCAGATGAGGGCCTGCCGGACCCCCAGCAGTTCAGGGAGAGGCAGCCCCTGCAACAGGAGTGGGTCCTGGGGGTCCCGGTGGACACTGCTCCCGATCCACCCCACTTGCCTGAGCAGCTGCCCTGCCCCCGTCCTGGGTGACCGGCCTGAGCAGGACCCCCAGCCACAACCTCCCGATCCGCTCTGCCTGGGGAAGCTGTGCTAGCTTAGCCGAAGTGCCAAGCCACCGTGGCGGGTCCTGGGCACACAACAAGGCAGCTGTGGTCAGGGCCTGTGGACGAGAGGGAGTCTGGGCCCGGTGGGACCTTGTCCCTGGGGAGGGGGGGACACTGGTGTCTCCTCCACCCCCTCACCTTTGCCCACAAGCCCAGGTCCAGCAGCCCCTCCAGCCTATTCCTCCACACTTGTCCTATTGCATCAGATGGGCCTGTGAGTGTCCTGATCCCTGGGGGGCACCTGCAGGGTAGGGAATCAGAGCCTTGATAATTTCAGAGTTCTCCCCTGGGTCTGGGCCAGGAGTTTGACTCAGTGCTCCCCAGCCAGAGCAGGGACTGCCTGCGTGGCCTTGCTCTAGGCGGTGGCCAGGTCCCCAACCTTCTAGAGACCATCGCTAACCTCACCTCCATGCCCAGCGCTCCCGGAGCCCAGAGTCCTCCGTGAGAGGCTGCAGGGGCAGTGGGTAGAGCGCTCATGCAGGAGTGAGAAGGCCTGGGCCAGCTGGGGATTGGGCAGGTCACCACCCTCAGTAGCCGGGACATTCCAGCAGCAGCCTCGAATGGGCAGCCTGCAGGGTTCAGGCAGGCCACGTGGGGCTCCGTGGAGAATTTTCAGGGACTGAGGGAACAGAGACCCCAGGCCTGCCGGTTGCTGCCAAGAGGGCAAAGGCCTAGGGTTCCAGAGCTTCAGACTCTTTAGGAGAAGGAAATCCAGATTTGTGCATGGGATGTCCAAAATTTGAAAATATCACATATCCTGGGCTGAACCCAGCCTGTAGACCCCCCACTTTGCAACCCCTTGAACACATGAGCTACTTAGTGTTAAAAGGAGGCAGGAATCCTAGTGACCCCAGCTCCAGCCCAATCTCTGATGAGAACAGGGAGGAGAGGCAGTTTGCACCCTGTTTACCCCACATCTCAGGGAAGTCCAGGCCTCCACACGCTGAGTGCTCCAGGCGACGGGGGCTGGCTTGCCTCTTTCAGATCAGATCTGCTTAATTGAACTGGTTTGAAGTTAAAATCTCCCTTTAAACCAGGTAACAGAATTGCACCGTCCCCAGATCCTCTGAGGAGCCTCCGTGCCCACTCAGGCTGTGCCCACAAAGTTCGGTGTGTAGCAAAGCTGCGGAAGCACGCAGAAAGCGAACTTGAACTTGAGCTTTCTTCCTGTCCCAGGCGGTAGATCCACCTCCAGGTATGAAAACCTGGACCTGCAGGAGTGAGAAGGCCTGGGCCAGCTGGGAATTGGGCAGGTCACCACCCTCAGTACTCCAGACATTCCAGCAGCGGCCTCGAATGGGCAGCCCGCAGGGTTCAGGCAGGCCACGTGGGGCACCGTGGAGAATTTTCAGGGTCTGTTGCTGCCCAGAAGGGCCGGCTACAGAAAGCCAGGCCTGCGCCCGAACCCCAGCACTGCCTTGTGGTGCATGGAGGCGCTGGGAGACTGACGTCGTCTCCCCTATCTTCAGCTTCCTTCCCTGTGCCTACAGCCCTGTGCTGAGCACTGGGGATCAAGAGGTGGGTCTGACACAGGCCATAATTTGAGAAGCTGCTGGCTGCCCTGTGCAATTTTAACATCAGGGGGAGGTTCTCTGGGCTAACTCCCCATCCAGAGAAGGTGTTTCCTGCACAGTGCTCCTGCTGGCGGCCATGCAGTCTTTGTTGAATGCCTCCAGAGATGAGCAGCTCACCAGCTCTCTGGTGGTGTTTCTTGTAGGTATCCCTGAACTTTACTGTTAGGACCAGATGTAGGACAGGCCTATGGCAGTGGCTCTGGGTCCAAGGTACCTGGTTTTACTGGGGAAAATACACACCTGGTAAGAAGGTCCTAAAAAGATTGGTGAGGTACTAATTTTGGTCTCCAGAAGAAGGGATGGCCGCATGTTTCCCACTTTTGCCAACAGCCTATGTAGCAAGGAGAAGGCAAAGAGAAGGAATCACTGAGTGGGAAATTAAACAAACATAGTACAAAAGGCTGGCCGCCTCACTCAGGAAACTGGAGAGCAAAGTCGAGGCATCCAGAGGCCTCAGGTTTCTTTGCCAGGACTGGCTGCATAATTCGCAGAGCACGGTGCAGAATTAAACGTGGGGCCCTTATTCAAAATGACTAAGAATTTCAAGATGGTGACCACAGAGCATTAAGCTAATTGTGGGCCCCTCTGAGCACAGGGCCTTCCTGAGCACGGGCTCTTTGCGGCAGATAGGTCACAAACCCACGAGGCTGGCCGAGCTCCTGGCGAGTGCTTAAGCTGCGTGCCGAGGCGCGAGGGGACCACAGGCAGTTCCCTCGAAGGAGCATGACTCCTCTCCTGAATTGATTCTCTTTTCCATCACTGATGTTACATGCTAATTTTAGAACACTTCGGATCCTCACAAAAGAAGAAAAATATTTTCAATCACCTGTGAAACCACACTCAGAAATAGCCAGTGGGAGCACTTTACCCATCTTCCAACTTCGATGTTTTGGAACAAAATCAGCATCTGAGCTTCTTATTAGAGTATGTATCATTTTATCTTCTGTTTGTTTCACTAAATATTTTATCACCACTACTTCCTAAGTCAGAAGATACTCTTCTGCCGGTTGATTTTTAATGGCTACTATTCCATTGGACACAGCTTTTTAACAACCCTTGTTATCAGACGCAGGTAATTCCCGGCTCTCTCTGTTATAAACAGCACTTCGAGGAACACCCGTGTGCACAATTCTGCACATTTCCGAGGGGAGTGAAGACTCTTAGGTTCCAGAAGGCTCTTGGGGTCTCTCTGAAATGCCACCTCAGCCAGGGCCTGAGCCCCCCCCGCCCCCGCAGTACTGAGGGGATAGCCCTGCCTGGCATCTTAGTTGTTCTTTTCAGAGAAAACCCAGTCCTCCTGCAGCCGACTTGCCTGGACAGTACTGAGCCCCCACTGCACGTGCAACACCAACTGATCGCCTTCACAGCCCCCTTTACAGATGAGGACCCTGGGCCCGGCGAACAGAGGCACTGGCCCAAGGACTTCCTGCCTGATGTGTTGTGAGAAGGACACGTTGATGATAACAAAGCAGAAGATGGTCCCTCCTCCCACCGAACTGTGGACAGGATTTCAGGATCTGGGCTGTCTCAGTCCCAAAGGCTGGGGATGGAATAATATCATGCTTAGCATGGTACCGGCTCTTGGGCTACGCTCAGTAAATGGTGGAGAAGCAGGAAGGAGAGGAGGAGGGGGACGGGGATGGGGAGGGAGAGCAGTAGTCAGGAGGGGAGGTTAGAGCCCCCTTAGGACAAGAGGGCTCTGCAGGGCATCTGACTGAAGCCTCCTGAGGGCGGGGATGAGGTGTCCTAACCCCAGCCCAGCACTCCCCACTGCCGATGAGCAACGTGTGTGGAGGGACTACGTAGGCAGGCTGCACCCCCAGTCTCCTTCAGAGGCATCTGGACATGTGGGGGGGGGGTATTAGTTTACTGCTGCCATAAGAAAGTCCCCTGATCTATTGGCTCACAGAGTGCAAGTTCAGTACCGTGCAGTGGTGGGGGCTGGAAGTCTGAAATGACTCACGGGGCTAAAGTCAAGGTGTTGGCAGGGCTGGTTCCTTCTGGAGGCTCCCGGGGAGAATCCTTTTCTTGGCCTTTTCCAGCTTCTAGAGGCACACAGCTGGGCCAGGGTCTCCATTTTTAAGGGCTTATATCATTAGATTGGACCCAAGTGGATAATCCAGGATGCTGTCCCAGCTCTAAGCCCTTAACTTCACCCACCTGCAATGTGGATTTGGACGGTTCTGGGTTTGTTGCTGGGCTGAGCAAATTCCTGTCAGAGGCCCTACCGGCCCCACCCTTCGCCTACCATAAGGACAGAGGTTCTGGGAGCTCAGGCAGGTTCTCTGCTCAACCTGGACCTGCTTTTCCTCACCCAACCTCACAGGGCAGGCAGAGTGGGCACTATTGTCCCTATTTTACAGGTGGGCAAACTGAGACCCAGAGAGGCTGTACAACTTGCTTAAGGCCATACAGCTGGCAAGGGGCAGGGCTGACCCTGGGTAATGGCTAGACCCTGAATCCAGGGCTCCACGGTGCCTGCCCCCTGCCTCTAGGAATACAGACTTCCCTGGTTCTCATTTAACCACAGCCCTTGTTTCTTTCGAGAAGGGTGGCGGGCCTTCTTGCCCCTTTCCCAGAACAGGCAGGCTGCTCTCGGGGACAGAAAGGCCACAGGGCAGCCCTTGGCAGGGGGGCTTGTGTGAGTGTGGAGGGATCTAGGAGCCTCCCCAGGCGGCAGGGCCTCATTGCAGCTTGCGTGTTGGTAGGGTGAAGGTGTGGGTGGCCAAGGACGGGTCTGTCTGTCCCGGCCAGAAGGGCTGCAGCTCTTCCTGGTCCCACCGAGGGCCTTGGGGACATCTCTTTCCCTCACACCAGCACAAGGCATTGACCCAAGCAACGCAAAGTTGCTCTGAGTGAGGACATAAGGAAGAGAATGTTCCTGGGGCAGCATCGGAAGCTGGGGTGGCACTCGATACACAAAGGCAGGCAGGGTGTGCCCAGTCCCAAGGCTGGGACCGTGCAGAGGGCACGGGCGGTGTTCCCTCCAGGCCGTCGGCTGCAGCCCATCCCGCCTGGGCCCGGGCCTGGCATGGCAGGAGTTAAGCTGCCGCGGGCACCTTGGCACACGGAGCTGCCCAGAATGTCCGGCTCCCCACCCCCACGGCTTTTCTTCCTTTTTGCCTTTTTCCTTCTTAATTAATCATACGCTGCTGCCCAATTTAAATATGGAAATGCCCAGGCCCCAGCGATGCAATTATTCCTGAGGCCGGGCGGGCTGTCCGGCCCCGGGCTGTGGGGAGCATCGCGGCATCGCCTCCTTTCTGGTGTGTGTGAAATTATGTGCACAAAAGGCGTCTCCTTATCTGAGTGTGTGAACTAAATAAATAAATAAGGGCTTTTGTTTGTTCGCCGGCTCCTGCACATGACTGTTTTGACTAAACCGCCCGTGTTGTCTGTGCCTTTATGGGACTCAGGAGAGGGGCCGGGGGCGGGAGGTGCGGCCGCCGGGCATCTGGGCCTCTCCCTCCCCGGGCATCGCCAGAGCCCGCACCCCTCCCCGCACACACCCTCGCCGGAAAGTTCCCCTGCCCGGGCCGGGCTCCCAGGCAGCTGGCACCGTGCCAGGCTCGCCGCCGAGCGCGGGCAGCGGGGTGGGGCGAGCGGAGGCGGCGCCGAGGACGTGGCCGGGCACCCCGGGCACGAGCCGGACCGAGGCCCGGAAGGTGAGGGCACCCCGGGTGGGCGCAGGGTGGGCACCGGGCGGCGGCAGGCGGGGCGGCGGGTCCGAGTGGGCCGGAGGACGGGGTGGGGTGGGGTGGAGAGCGGCGGGGGGTGGGGGTGGGGGGAGGCGGGGGCACAAAGCCGGGCAGTGCCAGGCACCGCCGCCGCCGCCGCCACCCCGGCCTCCCTCCCTCCCTCTGGGACCGGGCTCTGCGGGGAGGCCGCGCGTGCTTGGGGCCCGGGCAGGCCGTGGCCGTGGCTGGAGGAAGGCCGCGGGGAGCGAGGCGGGGCCCGGGGCTGTCAAGGAGAAAAACATCCCAAGGCCTGCAAATTGCTGCTCTCAGCTTTTTTTTTTTTTTTTCCTCCTCCTGCTTGGGAGGGGAAAAAAAAAAAAGCAGCGCTTCCTCTGGAGGCGGATGCAAAAAGGATGCAGACTTTTAACCATCTCCTGCACCCAGGCCTTCCTCAGCAGCGTCCAGGCCCAGGCCCGGCACGGGGGCATCGAGGGAGGGCGGAGTGTGAGGGCGCCAGATGCCTTTTTCTGGGAGATGCTGGAGAGCCAGGCCCCCTGGGCAGCCCCGGCCAGAAGCTGGGCCCGGTGTGCAGGTGTGAGGCCTGGAGGTCACGGGGCACGTGGTGGGCCGCGTGAGCAGGCACGGCGGCCTCGGGTGCCAACGTCACCTGTGTTTGGTGGCTTTGTCTCTTGGTGTTGAGCAGGGTGCCCGCGCACAGCGCTGGGGCATCGCGTCTTGGTCCTCCCTGACTTGGGGTCTTCTGCCATTCTGAGATCATGACCAATTTTTGTGTTTAAAAAATAATACGGGAAGTTTTCTGGTGCCTGGTGGGGGCTTCACCCACCGTCATTTGAGGGCGGGACTTAAGGAACGAATTCTAGAGTGAGGGAGGTGGTCTGGTCCTTGGAGGAACAGCAGGCTAGCTCCCAGTGCAGAGGGAGAGGCCCATGCACCTCAGGGTGAGGATGCTATGTGGGGAGCAGTCGCAGGAGCGTGGTGGGCTGGTGGTCCCCGGAGGCACAGTGCCTGCCTAGGACCCATGAATATGTTTTAATTGTAACATCTTTTAAAATCAGAAGACAACAATGACTCTAATAATAATGAATATATAATGATGAATTCAGTCTGGATTATATTCATCTTTATACCAAGGCAGTCATAAACTATCATGCTTAATAAGTACGGAGGAAGGGGCCATGAAAGCAAAGGTGTTGGGGGCCATGAAAGTCCTAATGGGGCCCTAGGTTGGTCCAGTCTGTCCCGGGACAAAGGGTCAGATGTCTGGCTCCAGGGAGGCCTTTGGGGGCCATCGGGGTGCCTTGCGAATCAGGCACCGGGTTGACTCAGCCAGCTGTGAAGAGGATCCAGGCCCTTCGTGTGTGCGTGTTTGTGTGTGTTCCTATGCACACGTGTGTGTTTTATAAAGGATTCTCAGGCACATGAGTGTGTGAGACTCACTTCTGGAGACAGGTGAACACAAGGCTGAGGTCAGGTGTGGTCATGAGAGCCTGGTACGCCCGACGCTTGGGTTAGGGGTGGTCACTGGGCCAGGAGCCACGGTGGTGCCTCCCAGCCATTGTTTTCCTAGGAGGGAGCAGGCTTCTACGAGGCCCATTCCCAGCCTAGCCCAGCCCTGCGCAGTAGACACGTAACGTGAGCTGCAAACGGAGCCACATCTGTAATTTGACATGTTTGAGCAGCCACATTTTTTAAAAAGTGGAAACAAGCAGGTGAAATTCACTCTAAAAAGAAAATGTATTTTATCGAACATATACCCAAAGTAGTATATTTCAGTGTGGAATTAATATGAAATTATTAATGAGGTTTTTCCTTTTTTTTTTTAAATATACTGAGTCTTTGAAATCCAGAGTGTATTTTTCACATTCATCTCAGTTTGGACGGACTCCCTGAGTCTCAAAGGCTTAGCAACTACACGTGGGATTGCGATGTGCTATACTGGGCAATGCAGGTTTAGCAGGTCCCCATGCCCCCCTCACCCTAGA
Organism: Mirounga leonina; assembly: GCF_011800145.1. Taxonomy (NCBI): domain Eukaryota; kingdom Metazoa; phylum Chordata; class Mammalia; order Carnivora; family Phocidae; genus Mirounga; species Mirounga leonina. The sequence continues at coordinate 572,486 of NW_023270739.1, read as the reverse complement.
GTTGGGGAGACTGGTTTTTCTGCTGCTTTTTTTGCGGGTGGCCCTTCTTGCCCAGGGTCAAGGACGCTTGCCGTGGCGAGTCAGGCCCCCAGCATCCCCTAGAGCTGAAAGAATGGGTGTTGGGGCTGCAAGCTTCCAGGATGAGGGGGGACTGCTGGAAAGGGTTTCTTCGGCCGTGCTCCCAGACGCCAGGGGGACGTTACAAAGGGCTGGCTTCAGAGTACAATAGTGGGGCGGTTAGTCACAGTGCCGGGCAGTGGGCAGACACACAGAGCTCCCTGTGTCTGCGCCTGGCCCGGCTGGGCCCTGCAGCCCGGTTTCCCCTGCTGGTTTCCCAGCTCTGCCCGTGGCCTTTTGTTTGCACCCCTCCCGACTCCCCGATTAACCCCCTGTACCCGTTGCCTACCTGGCCGCCCGGCTGGGGCATCCTGACTAAGCTCTGGTGTCCATCAGCCAGCCTGGCCAGAGGCAAGCTCCTTCTAGAAGCAGAGCCTGGGCCTGCATGATTTCATTGGCATCTGTTGGGAGAGAGGTGTCGGAAGGGCTCCGTCACTGTGGCTCCACAACATCTGAGAGGAGGTTGTTGTCGAGCTGGACAGCCGTGTGTATGTGTGCCGGCTCCCCACCTAAAGATCCCGTCAGCATTTGAGAGTGTTCCCCATGCAGGGGCCGTGCATCGCTGGAAACAATGAAAAGCCAAAACTGCGAAAAATTAAGGAGTGGCCCGGAAGCTGGCGCCTGCACCGTACATCTTAAAGTGAACAGACTGATATAAATATTTTAATCCTGCGCATAGATGATGGATAAGATAAAATAAATTAGTCATGTCCCAGCCCTGTCTGGGGGACCCTCGGGAAGCAGGACTTCTGTCAGCCTTTGTGCCTTGGTGGTTATAACCGAAATCTCACTCCTAGGTTGCAATCTTCACGGCTCCAGGATGGAATTAGCTGTTTGTTGTGATTTGACAGTTAAATTATTAACACGTGGAGAAGGTAACTGCCCTCCAAAAGGTAGAGAGCACGGCAAACAGTCTCTCTCTTTTTAATTAAAAATTATCTGTGCAGGGATTCTGCCTGTTGGATTTTCTTTGCTAAATTAAAGCGGCATGTGTTTTTATTTTAGAAGGCAGGGATGGTTTGCTGTGCCCTGTGTGAGGAGAAGTGAAAGAAAGGGTCTTTTGAAAATGTGCCCATCTACTCACAGCTTAAAAATTCCAAGTGCCAGACGTTTTCCTTGGAGGAAATAAATGTCTCCAATTTATTCCTCTTACCTGTTGATTATGTTTTATAATTATTTGTTTTAAATAATTTAATCCTTGTCTGAAGCTGGAGGTGCCTCGGGAATGTAAAAAGCCTAGGTCTATTGACACCTCTGTGTTAAAAGTCACCGCATGCCCAATCCGGGTCCAGTCCACTCTCCGGATGACACACGGGTCCACGCGCTATGGCTCATCCCACCGCTGCCTTCTGAAAACAAGTGATGGAAGACATATGTTCAGCTCACATCATTTTGTTCTGATTTATTTTAAACCAGTTAAGATGATTTTAGCACAAAGAGTGGTGTATCTTACTTGCTTTCTGAGAGCCATTGGATTTTCAAGCTGGAGTACAAATTTTTTTTTCCCCCAAAATCCAAATTTAGCAATTGCCTTTTAGAGTAGAAGACAGCATGTTGGTTCGCCTTTTAACTCGCTGTGAGAGAAAGAGACTTAAGATCAAATACATTGGATTCGTAGATTTGTTCCCATCCGTTGGTATCAAGGGGCTGGAAATGGCCCCCTTTTAAAAAATAAGATAGGAAAAGGCGTGTTCCCACACGGGGCATCATGAGCTCTTCTGGGGTGGACTCCAGCCCCAGAGGTTCCACAGACGTGTACGTGAGTCATCATCCTACGCATGTGTTTTTCCTTCCCAGGGGGAGTGTGGCATTCGGCTCTAACATCTCCCTTTGACAAAGACAGTCCTTGCCCGGCTGAGGCACCGGCGCCCCTCAGCCGGCCATGTCCCAGGGCAGCCCATTCCTCTCAAGTGATAAACAGACTCTGTGCAAATACCAGTATTTTAACACAAACCCAAGAAACCTTCACGAATTGCAGTTCCACCCCGGCCGCTGGCATCACCTCCGGTAACGGAAAAAAAATTTTTTTGGAATAACGGGAAACACAGCCGATCCCCGGGGAGAATGTCTCCCCCGCAGGAAGGTACCGGGACAAGGTGTGGCAAGTGCTGTGGACCCATGGGCGACTCCAAGCCTCTGCTCCCGTCCTGGGGCTCGTCACTTCTTCAAGCCTGTTTCCCAGATTTAAAAGGAGAAGCATAGTGTCCATCTGAGCCCACGGTCAAGGGCTGTTGCAGAACTATTAAAACGGCAGCGAATATTTGCACGGCAAACCCGCCCAGTTTCATTTTCTGTTTCAAAGTGTTTTTCTAAAGGGTAAAGTGCTGGAGCCACGTGAATGGCCGTTATCATCTTAGTAACTTCTCTGGCAATGGAGGATTATTACTGTTTATGTTAAACTCATACCTAGTTAACAGTAATTCGTTTCATTCTGGTAACGAATTAGATCTACTTGACTTATAACAAATACAGTGTTATCAGTAATACGATCCTTTTCTGAGTATGCAAGCAATATACGCTCATCGCAGAAATCTTGGAAAATACAGAAAAAGGCACGTAAGGGAAAAATCGTTCATCCTCGTCCCCCGTGAAGCGCGGTCACATTTCCAGGATTTCCTTCCAGGCTTTCTTTGCTGCCTCTGTGTCAATTCTTGTAGGCACCTATTTCGGAATAACTCGGTGCCTTCTCTGCTGTGGCCTCGAGTCCTCTTGACGCGGCTGTTCTTCAGGGGCAACTCCTCCCTGACCCATGGGCCGCCTCCTTCGGGCAGGCCCCCGTGCAGACCCCGGTGTTCGGGGAGAAGACCTCGGGCTCCATGGCCCCCAGCCTTCCTCCCCCACTGTTCTGGGAGCCAAGTCAGGGCAGGCCAGACAGACGGCCAATACGGCCCCATGGCAGAGCCCCGGCTGACTCAGGGCGTTGGAGGAAAGGGGCGAGTGGCCTAAGACGCGGCCCCTTGCAAGGCCCAGGCCGCAGGGATGGGGGAGAGCCAGGCTAGGCCTTCCCCATGCAGGATAGGGCAGGGGGGCGGAAGGAAAGCAGCAGCGTGGGAGAACGGGTGAAAGAGCAGGCCTGAGTTCTGGATTCTCGGCAAAGAAAGCCGCTGGAGCCAAATCAATGCTTAGACGCGCAAAGTTTCATCAAAACTGTTGAGATAATGTTTCCAAGGTGTTCACCTTTATGGTCCTGACTCAAACCCACCACGCAGTGGGGGGTTCGTGCCAAGTAGCTGGGTAGGCAGAAATAGGCCAGCACTTCAGTGCAAGGCCACCATTGCCAAACGCCGTGTCGCAATCAGTTATGTGCCTCGGCTGGTCCCGCAAATCCGTCAGGCCTCCGGAGAGGGAACATACTCCCATACTGCTTTCTGGGGTAACTGTGATCCGGAGGGAATTCTAGGATTTCCAAGTTCATTTCTGATAGGATAAATGGAGTCTACGGGGTCGGCCTTAACCCCCCCTTAGAAGAAGGCACCCTCCAACACCCTAACAGCAGATCATTAGAGATTTATTCATAACCGACATTGCAGACAGACTTCGCAGGCAAGGCCACTGGTGGTTGTGTTAGTTACAACAGAGAAATATTAGCAAGAAATGAAATTTGGAATAATAGGGAACGGTGGCGTCAATTATCACATAACAAAATAATGCAATAGTGTGTCCCTGTTAAAATGCTGTTGACAGAGCTTGTAACGGCGTGGGGACGAATGGATACAACATTTTACAAACAGTAAATATGTATGTAAATGATGTAATTGTATGCACATGTTTACTGTTCGGAAGGAAGTACAATAGAATATTCTTTCTGAATAATGGCATATCGGTGAATTTTCCTTTTTCCTTTTTCCATGTATTTTATACTTGAATTATTTTTATTTTATGCTTACTACTTAAATGATCTCTATCTTAAATATCTATCTTTAAATTACTCAGGCTTTAGACCTTGCTGTCCCTTCTCAAACACACAGTATTTTTATAAGCAGAAAAGAAATAATTTTTAATGGCTTGTGAGTAGAAACATAGACAAATGGCATATTTTCCTTCAGTAGTTGTGGATAGATGGCATGTAGCAGAAATATTCGTTAGACCAACAAATACGTATAGTAAGTAAATATTATTCGTTTCTTATAAAAGATTTATACCTTGATAGCTTATTAATCAAACACTACATGCATTTGCTAACCAAACATGTGTACTTGCACACCCAGGGCATAAAAATCTCAGTTCAGATTTTGCGTGAACTTACGGAGAAATATTTTTGCCCCCTGCAGTAATAGCATCAGGAAGGGAAAAAAAGGCATTCTTGTTCTTCTTGGATACTTGGTCCGACACTTGGTCTAACCACCTATGTTCAGACCCTGTGCTTGACTGGGGGGTTGTGCTTTCTGCTTCTACTGCTTGGCAATTTAAAAGTTTCTTCAAGTTCCTATCTGGAGAAGCATATAGATTTCGGATTCATAACGCCAGATGATAAACTGCGGTCTTTGGGTGGAAATCTTGGTTTATTTATACTCATTGTTTGCCTTTGAAAAAAGAAAGAAAACACTTTTTCTCTCCCCGGCTGTACTTTGCAGGACTTCCATATCTCAAAATATTACTTTGCAATCCCAAGAAACCTGCTGATTGACAGCTGGAGAGGCAGGGGAGCATCTCTTGTGTCAAGACACCAGGGGAGGATTTTCTTTTTTAACCACAATGCTACAGGAGTTTGTGATGTGGAAAAATCAGTCCACGTTTCCATTTAAAATACCTTAGCCTTCAAGCAAGTGTCATTTTCCCCCCGTAAAATGAATTTCCAGGACCAGCAGTGCTGGGAAGGGTAGAATCTTTAAAACGCAGGGGTCTGGAAAGTAACGCAATGCTTCCCCCCGCCCCCCCATCCCCGCGTCGGCTTAAAAGGCCCCGCGGGGCGCACTCAGAGCGACTCCGCGACCCCGCTCCGGCTGCCACGTGGCGCAGGTGAGCCGAGACCTGCAGGGGCCGCGAGGACCCGCCGGCCTTCCCCAGAGTCCCCCTCCAGGCCCCGGGCCGGCCCTCCGCCCGCGCTCCTGCCCCCCGCCCCCCGCCAGGGCCTGGCGGGCGCAGCCTCAGTTTCCCCGGCTGCCTCTGCGGGTGGGGGCGCCGGCGGGAAGGGGTCTGCACGCGGTAGGCCCGGCCGGCCCGGGAGGCGCCCGGCTGGGAGGTCCCGCCGGCCGCCGGGGCGCGACCCTCTAATCCGCTTTAGTCAATATATTGTGCGCTTTACTTCGGCAAAGTAAACAGGGCGGGCGAACAAAGCGGCGGCCGCCCGGCCCGCGACTCCCTGACCCCGGGGTCGCGCCCTTTGTTCGCCCTCAGTGGGGCCGCTCCACCGCCCGCCGCGGCTAATTGGGGCGCGTGCCGCCGCCGCCGCCGCCGCGGACCCCGGGTCCCTGGTTCGGACCCGGGGGCGGCGGGGGACCCCAGACCACGGCCCCTGGCTGGGACCTGGACCCGGACCCAGACCCGGACCCGGAGGAGGACCCCAGACCCCGGGCCCTGGCTGGGACCCGGACCC
>NW_023270739.1:556685-566823 GCF_011800145.1 Mirounga leonina | reverse complement strand
ACCCGGACCCGGACCCGGAGGAGGACCCCAGACCCCGGGCCCTGGCTTGGCCTGGAACTCGGACCCAGACCCGGACGCGGACTGAGACCCTGACCCCGCACCCCAGCTCGGCTCAGGACTCGGACTCGGACCCGGACCCGGGACCCCGGCTTGGACTCCTATCTCCGCAGCCCCGGCCGCGGCCTCCGACTCAGACTCCAGGACTCATTTCGGACCCCGGACCCCGCCCTGCCGCGCTGCGGACCCCAGGTCGACCCGGCCGCAGGCTCAGGCTAAAGGCTCTGCTCGGCGCGGGAGGCGCGCCCCAGGCCCCAGACCGCTGCCGCCCGGGCCCGGCCCGGCGGGCGCGGACCCGGCCCGCGGTCCTGAGCTGCGAGCCCGGGGGCTGCCTGGTGGAGGCGCTCGCGGGCCTCCCCAAGCCACCATCAGAGCTGGTGCGGGCGCCGTAGTGTCCCCGCACCCAGCCCGGACTCTGGCCCCCGGGGCTGCGTGAGACTAGCCCCGGGTGGCCGATGAGCCTGGTCCGCGGACAGACACTCGGCGGCCACCACGGCCACGGCGGAAGGGCCTCAGCACCCCAACACGAGACATCTCTAGGCAGGGCCCTTTAGGCTAGGTGGAGGTGCAGAGAGGAGAGGTTTACTGTGCCTTGTTTTTCTTCTTGCTCTTTATTTCTGCCGGGAATCCGGCAGATGGGAAAGAAAAGGAGAGCCAGGGAAGCAGAGTTCCGAGTTCCACGTGAGGGAAAATGGGAACCTTCAGACCCTTCTCCGGCTCGTGGGCTCTGTCCCCCACCAGGCCTCACAGCCCCGGTGGAGGCTGAGGGTAGCTCTAGGTAAGCCTGGGGGTGCGGAGGGGTTAGGAAGGCAGTTGACGCGGAAGTCGGGCCTTAGCCTTTCCATGTCCTCTGTGTTCTTTGTTTTTCCCTCAACTTCTGGACAAAGTTATACTTTTTATCCCCCAAAGGCTTTTGAGACTTAGTTCCTTGTAACTTTTTTTTTTTTGAGATTTTTGTCTGTGGTTTTTTTTTTTTTTTTTTTTTTTTTAAAGCACTTTCTCCTGTAGTGAGGTGCAGAAAGAAAAGAGGAAGGAGTCTTGGGAGGCTCTGCCTTTGAAGAGGAGCAGAGTGGCCTCTAGTTCTTGCTCATGACGAATGAGGCCCACTCCTCATTCATCTCATAGTTGCATTTGCTTGGCTTTGCTAGGGAGACTCTTTAAAATATTACACTTGTTTCTGAGCTTGTTGTTTGTGGGGTGGAATGTTCTAGCTTGGAATTTGGCTTCAGGAAGATTTGGTGTCCTGGAGTTGTGGGCCATGCCTTGCTGTTGTGAGGATGGAGTTGACGTGGGGGGCCCTGCATGCATGTGAGCTGGGAGCGAGGCAGGTGCTAAGTACATTTCTAAATGCGGGCAGATCTCTGCCGGAAAGGGAAGCCCCCTGGAGACATGCCCTGCTAGGCCCACCTTCCCTAGTACTATTTCCTAAAGAACCCAGTTTCCTCTTTCTTTATCCCCTTTCTCCTTGTCGGTCCCCCACCACCACAGCACCCACCTGTCCTTTCTCTGTTCTCAGGAGCAATAAGTTAATCTGAACAGCGTATGTGTGCCCCTGCAGAATACCGATGTCTAGGCCCAGGCCCCTGGCCAACCCTCCCGGACAGAATTGCCACAGTGAGCCTCTCTGCAGGCAGCCAGGCATCAGTGCTCCTTGCTGATGTGAGACTTGGAGATTTTCCTGGTCACCTGCTTGGCCTTTTATATCAAAACGACTGGCATGGGCCTGCTAGGTTCACAGAGGGCAGAAAGCAGGGGGAAGGCGCAGGTGGGGCTCTGAGCCACCCTGGCTGCACGGCTGGGGAGACCCTGCTGTCAGGATACTGCCCCCCTCCGCCTCCCCTCCCCCGGCAGAAAGGGCGGTGGACAGAGAGCATCACAACCCCTGAGCTCAGGTGAGGCTGCTTTGTTACAAGAACTCTGGCAGGCCCAGCGGCAAACCTTGTGTCTGTGATTTTACACCGGAGGTAGACTCATCCCAGCCCAGATTTGAGGGGGAGATCAGGATGCACCTGGCTGGGAAGGGTGGACGCCTCAGATGACCGAATCTGGCTGCAGGGGTGGGGGACCTCCAAAGCTGGCCAGCTTAAGGCAGTTCTGGGGCTCTGTTTTTCCTGGGAACTGTTCTTACCTATAAAATAAGCCTATGTGTGTATGAGGAGGAAGAGGTGGGTGGTGATGTTTAAGAAAAAAGAAAGAAAGCCAAAATAACAAAGTGGCAGGTGTGCCTTAGGGTCCCAGGTCTGTGCGCTATCAGACCAAGTCACTGTTCCACCCGCTTGGGCCTCAGGTTCCCTGGCCTATAGGGAGGTATGATAATTTTTGTTTTGTCTTCCTCTTGGGTTGCGAGGATCCCGTGAGACAGAGACAGGAGAGAACGCTGTGTAAATTATGAAGCGCTTGCTGTACATACTCGAGGTGCTATCCTTATTAGCGTAGGAAAACCCCTCTACTATAAGGCTGCTCTTTCATGATTGAAATTCCCAGCAACTCCTGTGGTGCCGGGCCCGGACTTCAGGCTCCGGCTGTTTCTGTTGACCTGAACGGTATCGAAACCCTCTGCATTAGCCATAAGAAGGACGTGTGGGCCAAGCATGGTGAGAAATTGAGCAAGATAAAGAACATCCTCGTCCCCTCAAGGCCTCTGGACGGGACACCAAGATGGCCCCCCATTTGGGGGATTGGATTTGACAGTCTAGAGACCCTCCTCCTTCTGACACGGGCGCCCGAGAGCCCTGAGTGTTGATCCCAAAGTCCAAGCCCAGACTCCGTCTGCAGCCGTGCCCAGCCTGGCTAGGGTGAGGGTCTGCGGGGCCTAAACCCCAGCCCAGCCCACAAAACGTGACCTTCTCTCAGAGGAATCCGCCCCCCGTGGCTCCCAGAGCTGCCGGTGCAGAGAGCACACCAGCCCCTTGCCTCACCCCCCAACACTGGCCTTGCCGCTTTTGTCCGAATGACAAAGAATGAGGTCAACTTGCTTTGCCATCCACAAATCACAGTTTATTCCAGGCAAAGACTTTTCTGTATCTGAGATCGGTCCTTGTTATCTACAGCAGGTTATGTTTTCACTGGCTTTGGGTTTTTGCACATGTGTCATGAAAAAGGAAGTGGCCCGAAGTGAATGCGGGGACGGCCGGCCCGTTGCCTGGTTTAGGGGCTCTTCAGCAGGACCTCGAATCAGCTCCAAGCTGTAGGGTGGCAAACTTGTATTCCTATATACACGTATACGTACGCATGTGCGCGCGCACACACACACACACACAGAGGCAAGTGCATGCACATGCGCGCGCGCACACATATCCCAGGATATCCTCGTGTTAACATTTAATGTTCTAATTTTAAATTTTGAGGCACCAACTGGCTGTCTTAAGAGGCTCATTCAGCCTGTCTGCCTGGGAGCTATTTTATTTACAAGTCTTCGCGTGGCGTCAAAGGGCTCTGTGTTTCTTGCAGACCATGTTCGGGTGGTTGAGTGTTTTGGTTTTTGGCCACAGCTGGTTAGTTTTTCCGAATCTGTAGATCCAGGTGTGCGTTGAGAAGTTTTTTTCTTCCCAGCGAGAGAAGTTTCCCAGTGGGGGAAGTTTCCCAGTGAGCCTTGGAGACCTCCTAGAAGTTTAAACGTTCTACGTGTGAGAGACTGTCAATTTCGGGTTGTCAGCGTGCGGGAAGGTGGCGGCAGTCACTCCTCCCAGACAAGAAGATGCAAAAGGGGCCACCTTGGATCGCATAGCAAATTTAGAATACAGAGTTGAAAAACTGGTTAACGGAAAGATATTAGCAAAGGCACGAGCCCTGGGAGCCTTGTGGAGAACCAAGGCTGTGCACATCTCTCCTTATTTTGAAATAGATTCTTAAAATACAGGGTCCTCGTGTAAAAATTATGTCGACTCATATTTTCAAGATCCGTGCCACCCCTTACCTGACTGCTTACATTACCAGTTTCTTTTGGTTAAGAGAAATGAACTTCGTGTCCTTTTAATATTAGGAATTACACCAAAAGTTGCTCTATAAATAGCAAGAAACAAAACAGAACAAAAGCATCGGCTTTCTTTTTGAGTATTTTCTCTTTGCAGCCATTAAATATTATCTTGTCCTGCAGTGATAAATTTAGCTAAAACATTTCTTGACTTTTTGTAGAAAGGGCATATGTGAAAAATTCAGCTTTAACCTTGTCTTTGTGTTAACCAGACCTAAAAGCTATGATATTTAGACGCATTCAGGAAAATGAAACTGTCGTTATATATAAAGCAAATCACTTGCCTGTGTGGTGTGAAATCATATTAGATTTTAAGAAAATAAAACGGGAGTCTTTCAGTAAGACCACTGTGGTCAAATTTGAAACAACTTGAAATTGTCCTCTCAAAAATCCCTCATTCTGCATGTGATCACTGTGCAGGCAGCTTGGGTTCTTCGCAATCATTTTAAAGAACGGATCTGTGAAATCTTGATTTTAAAACACGTTCCTGCTGTCCTTTGCAATTTAACAATGAGCCTTTTGAGTTCTAAATCAGGATTTATTTCCTTTCTTTTCTTCTTCTTTATTCTAAGGGCTTATAATTTACCTAGCTCACTGAGGAACTGCATGGCTAAGAAATGATACTAAAGTCCTTTCATCTGGGGGAAAGAAAAAAATTGAACTGACTTTCAGCAGTATTTTAAAAAAAATTAAAAATAAACATGTGACAGTTTTTAAAGTTTAAAATTGCTTTAAATCTTTAATAGCTAAAGTCTGCTTAGATGTGATTCAAAAAGACTATGTAGTTATTGAAATAATGACTATTTCAGGCTCCATATGAAGGATCGATAAGATGCAAAAATATTTCAAATAAATCAAGGCTTTTCAACTGAAACGAAGGCATTCCTTGGATATCTGGGAAGAGAAATTCTATTCAGATTTTCTGATGGTTTTTCATTTTCATGGAAACAGATAATTCTGTCTACTGGAAACTGTTAAATTCCAAATTCCAATCTGTCTTTAATTGCTAATACAAATTTGCTATACGTGGCACGCTAAATTCTTTAGGAAGGTGTCAATTTCCCAATTGGTGATGATTCCATTTTAGAGATTGCAGAATTGAACAACTGAAATAAATTCAGTGCCCACTTCTCTTTGAGAGTTAATTTTGATTTTTAAAAACTTTAGTTTGTTCTATGCTTTTTCTCTCTCATTCCTTATATAATGCTGAGGACCTCACTTTGGCATTTGGTGCATACATGTATCACCAGGGGTATTGGCCTGTCATCCTTAATTCATTTTTTCTGATTTGCGTTGTTACTACTTGGGAATGAAAAAGATTCATTGTGATTCTTCATCTGTAAGGATGTATTATATACAGTATATTCACATATATATATATATATGAATATGTGATCGAACACATATTTATTGCAGGCTTCTGCTTGTTTTATGCTCTCATTTTATTTGAAAAAAAAAAACCTCTTAAGAGTGCTTTCAGCGTTGTTAGACTTTTTTTTTTTAATATACATACACAGGTAACGCATCATGAAAGGTGAATGTGTGGACTTCTAAAGTGTGGTGAATATTGCCAAATAGCTGCTCATATGTTTCTAAACAGACATGTGAATACATGGGTAGGGAGTTACTACCCATCAGTCAGGAGAGAGCATGGGGCGTGCTATTGATCGTCGGGACAGACACACTAAGTCTGTTCCATATATATGTGGGTATTTATATATATATTTTTAAACATATAATATATATATATTTTTTAGGAAAGAAGATACAGAAATGGTCTGCCAGCATGCTGGGGTTTTTTTTTGGGGGGGGGTGGCTGCTAGTATAGAGCTCTGCCCTCTGTTTTCTTTCTCAAACATGCTTATCCTATAGCTAGAGTTTTATTTCGGTTGCTAGTGAACTAACGCCAAGGTTGACATGAAATGGGGTGAACGAAAGCAAAAGATTTTGAAAATGCTTCATTATGTTTGCAAGGAAGGAATCCTTTCTGTGGTGCTTGCTCACATTTCCTTACCCAGCCTGAGACCCTCACTCAATGATCTTTCCCTTGGTTTACCTGTAGGTACACTAGCAGGCTTCTTTCCCCTCGTCCCTTCCTCAACTATCTTCGTAAGGAAAAAAAAAAAATGCTTACCCAAGGTAAATTGATGTCAGTGGGTTTGTGCGCAAATCAGAGCATACAAATAAAGCCTGCGTAGAGATGTGTACCCATTATTACGAAATAGGCAGATAGAAATGGAATCCCAAACTGGCAGACTACTTTGAGACAAAAGCAACAACAACAAAAAAAAAAAAAGAAAGAAAGAAAGAAAAGAAAAAAGAAAAAGAAGAAAGAAAGAAAAAAAATCATAAGCCTGGTTTGCCCTTTACAGGCAGGACCCAGAGCCTCCCAGTAGCCCCCCGAAAGGGCACATTGTCTGGGATGACTGAAGAAGGGGCATCTCACCCAGGAGCCGCCACGCTCTGACAATCTCAAGCTTATTGGGCCAGCTTTGAAAACATCATTATTCTTGAGTGTGCAAGTTCAATGTTCAAAACCCAAGTGAAAATGTAAGTTTTCACTCACACGCATCCCGCTTGCTTTAATTAGATTAAATGCATCTGTTTACTAAGTCCTTGGAATGCCTTGGATACTGACTTTTTTTAACTATTGAAAGTCACTGCGTTGAGAAAAGAGAGAGTAAACTGGAGTGCCCGCGGCCTTCCTAGGCTATTCTGAGGCCGGAGGCTGAGTCGGGGACACAGGGGCTCAGGGGCAGAGCAGGAAGTCACCAGCTGCATTCCCATTAGGCTGATCTGGGGAGAAATCAGGAAAAAGTAACTGTATAAGGCTGATACTATGAACATCCCGGTATATCGAGAGCCTTCCTAGGACTTATTTTTTCGAGCATCTGACCTTAGGCTTGGTGTGGCCCACGGGCACAGACCACGTTCTTCTTCAAGGAAAACTGTGCATCATTAGCACTCACCAACAAAGTAAATCTTCTAGGTTTCTTTTTTGATAATATGAGCATACTTTTTAATATTAATTACTTTGAAGAATGTAATTTTATAGCAAGTTGGAAAAAGACTTTAAAAAACCAACCTGAATAATGCCCAATGGAATTACCTGAGTGCTATTATTTTCCTTGAATAAAGCAGAATTTGATTTCTGAATTTGCAACCAAATTATATGTAAATCCTTGCCAAGTATAGAGGGGATAAAAAAAAAAGTGTGTGTTCTCAAGTATTGTTCTGACTCATCCAATTTCTTGTTTTACCAAATAAAAATTGAGAGGAGGAAAATGGCATTAAATTAACTTATTACTGTGTGTGAGAGCAAGAAAAAAATCAGCTAATAAAAAGGTTAGCAAGTTGGTATGATTATACAATGATTTCAGGTGAAAATTACAAAGCTAATGTGCTAGCATTTGCTCATCGCCTTCAGTAATGATACAGTTGTCAAATTTGTATTTGTGCCAATGGAACAAAAGTTGTAAGTGGCATAATGTAAGATCATCTCTTTTTCTTTGTGGCTTTTTAAATTCAGTGTTTTAATCCACCAATTTAATCACAAAACATATATCACATTAGTTATAATATTTATACTGCTTAGGGAAGTGATTATAAATAGATTAGAGCGTAGTTGTTGGATGCAGTGTGTATGTGTGTGTGTGTGCGTGTGAACGTTATCACAAAGGTATGCACATCTCCAGCGTTTACACTTGGGAACGGTTTTGTGTGAGAATAGTAACCATATATTTATTTTCACCAAAATCCCTGTTCGATCATTAACCGAGCTTGCTCATTATTTTGGAAAAACAAGATTTGGTATTAAAAGGGCCCGAGACAGAGTGTGTTTAGATGTCTGCATTCAGCCAGTCTCTAAAAACATTTTGTTGTTCTGGAGTCCCCAAAGTTGCTAAGTCACAGAATGGCTAATGTGTTTTTTAAAGCAGTTGAACCATACCGTAGAGATGGGGGGACAAGAGGGGTGGTGTATGATAGCAGTTGGTGCTTGGGTTCTTCCTCGGTGTGGCCAGAGCAAGCAGGAGGTGATAGAGGGATCTGGGCGGCATTTTGGGACTGCCCTGCACATACTCAGCTGGTAGGAACCTGTTCTCTTACCCGACAGCCCAGGTCAGCGCCGGGAATTGTAACAGGGAAGAAAATTATCAAGGATTCTGCTAGACAGGAGAGACTGTCCTTCTGCCGTGTTGCTATAACGTGGGCAAGAGCATTCCCCCGACTCAAGCCGCTACAAGGGCGTCCTTTTCTGAGGAAGTAGGAACCCAGAATTCCTGGGCTTCCAGCTCCGGACCCCACCGCCCTTGAGTCTGGGAGGGCCACCCTGGACCTTCCTCGGGGAAAGAGTGAAACCCACCCCATTGTGAAGTCACCCCTGCTTGGGCTATCTCTGCTCCGCCTGTTGTCAGCAGCTGTGAAAAGTGAAAGTTGGTCAGCGTTTCGTTTCGGTGAAAAGATTAACCGGAAAACATTTCTACTCCATTTTATAAAACTCCCATTTTCTCATAGGAGTAAGAAAAGCTGTCCCCAGAAAGAGGCCACAGTCAGAGCCTAACACCCAGGAAAACCATTTCGGAAGATTCCTTGGTATGTCCTGGACCTTTCCCCTCCCCACAAAACCATGTTTGTCATGGGGGCCACAATTCAAGGCCAAGGTCATGGGGGTCTAGAGAACTTCCAAACTGGGTCGGTGGGCAGCCCAGGCCCTGGCAGGGCTGCTCCAGCTGCCCCAGCCCAGCCCTGCCTCAGGCAGCCAGTTCCCCCCTTCTGGGCAGTCCAATCCAATATGGAATGGAGTTTCCTGGGAAGCAGGGCACACGAGGAACTTTTGAATGTACCAATGGCATAAAAAGTATATATATTTTTATGACAACGAGCAAGTTTCAATTGGTTGACAGAAATGGCGAGATGTGACGTCAAGGGACACTGGTTAGAATGCCAAGGCCGGCTGGGGGGTGGGGGGGGGCAGAGACAGGCACAGAGAGACATTGGGATGGGCCCCCGTCGCGGGCGTCCAGGGACAGCCAGGTCCATCTGGCTCTGAGAGAGGTTCATGCCCGGACAGGGAGAGGGGGTCCAAGCATAGTGACCAGTGTCGTCCCCGAGCGCCAGAGGCCCAGGCCGGCCTCTCTGCGGGGAAACCACTTGGGCGCCCCTGCGGAGCCGGCAGGAAAAGCTGCTGCGGCCTCCTTAGCATTATAACCAGCGTCGGGACCCTGGAGCCCAGCCTGTCGCGACCCCCGGGGCGGGGGCGGGGGGCGCGGGAAGGAACCGCGCGGCCACGGGGTCTTGCAGGGTAGTCAGCTCCGAGAGAGCCAAGCTGCGGCCTAGAACTTCTCCCCGCAGCTCCTACGCCCTGGGCCAGGGGAGCAGGAAGTTGTTTCTGCGGGGAAGGAAGAGAACGAGCTCCGAGCTGGGCAGCGGCCCTGGGCACGGTGCCCCCGCCATCCCACGCCTTCCCGGCACCCTGAGGGCACCTCCCCTCCGCCAGGCACCTTGCGCACCCCCTCCATCTCTGGGCTCAGTGCGCTGCCCCTCTCCACTTCACCAGATCCCGTGCACCCCGCCCCCCACCACACCTGGCACCGCGCCCTTCCCTCCGCCGGACGAGCGCCGTCCGCGAAGCCGCCGCGGGGTCGCCCTGGCGCGCACCCTGCCCTGAGGGAAGCCCGCCGCCGCCGTCGACCCCGAGCCCTGTCCCAGGGCCTCGGCCGGAGCTCCGGGGCACACGCTGGCCCCGGCAGCGCCGAGCCGGCGCCTCTAGCCGCTGTCCGCGGCGCGCACGCTTCTGCGCGCAGGCCGGAGACCGTCGGTCCGCCCGGGGTCCCCCGAGCCGGGCCCGAGCCCGCGCGCGCGCCCCGCTGCCCGCAATCATGGCAGCCGGCGCCTCGGAACGCAGCCGCCGAGCGCGCTCCGGCAGCCGCCTCGGTGCCAGGGCGGCCGGGCGAGCAGGGACCAGGGCTCGCGCCCGCCCGCCCCCGTAGCCGCGCCGCCCCAGGGCGCGAAGCTGGAGGCGGACGGGGTCCTCGCGGCGCGGCGCCCCCTGACCGCGCCAGGAGGCGGGCGGGGCCGCGGGCCGGGGGCGCGCGGCGGGGAGCGCCG
>NW_023270739.1:491416-556285 GCF_011800145.1 Mirounga leonina | reverse complement strand
GTCCCCGCGCCCGCCCGCCCGGCGGCGCCCATTGTGCCGGGGCCGCCGCGAGCCCGCCCGCAGCCCTCCGCGCGCCCGACGGCCCGGCTCTGCAAGTTGGGGCCCGCGCCTCCCGCCCGCCCGGGGAGCGCGTGAACTTGGAGAAAGTCGCGGAGGGCGCCGGCCCGGACCTCCGCGGCAGGGCGTGGGCGCCCCCGGCCCGGCGCGCTTTCGCTTTCGTCCCGGACAAAGGTCCCTCGAGGCGCCAGTCGCGACGCGGAGGCCGGGTTCTGCCGGCCGCTCCTCGGAGAGGTCCGGTGGTTCCCTACCGGCAAGCTGGAGTCGGGGGAGGAGGCGCGGCGCGGCGCGGGACCTGGGGAGCGGGGCCTGGCGGTGCGCTTCGCCCGGCCGTCTCGCCGTCCCGGGGCCGTCGGGCCCTGCGAAGAGTTGCGGGGATGGCGCCGCGCTGCGACTCTGCGGCTTACGCGCGTGAAGGAGGGGAGCGTTTGGGACCCAGGACTCGGACCCGTGGCCCGGGGCCTGTGGCGTGTGGGCACGACAGCGCAGCGCTGGCTGCGTTCAGGCGCGCTCCTCCGCCAAGGGCAGGGCAGCCGACCTGCGTGTCCCGGGTCACGGTCGGGTTCGGCGACTCTTGAGGACGGTAAGTGCATTTCTCACTTTCGCTACGCGGTGAGTATTTAAATATTAATGAAGAGATGTCTAAGAAGAGCCTGTAGGGCAGGCCGGCCTTCCACAGACCCGGGAGGGAGGTTGCTCTTGAACCTGAAGCTCGTCCAGCTTGGCAAGAACTCCACGGCCGTCATTAAAATTCAGGAACTTGTGATTTGTGAAACACAGTCTCTGATCTCAGGGGTGTGGACCATTTGCCAGAGAGAATCTTGTTGGACACATAAAATAGCGTTAGCAGGTATCTTCAGCAGAATAGGGAAAAAAAGAGAAAGCATCTGTTTTTAGGTGTAATGTGTTCGGCAGGGTTATCTGGAAGCTGCAAGCCCTCTTTGAAAAATTGACATCTTTCATACCCTTCTACTAAACCAACCAAAGCGCCTCTTCTTCTTCTTTTTTTTTTCCTGCTGGTCAAGCATTTATGGAGAGCCGACTTAGGGGGCCGCAGTCAAGCATTGGCGGCCGCCGGGCCGGTTGAGTGAAAGGCCCTTGTGTGGGGCTCTTGTTTATGGTGGCATAAAACGAAAAACAACTCATAACTTTTCGTAATAAATCTCCCTTTATAGGTGGCTCACACACAGGCCCAGCCGGCGGCCCTGGGGAGTTTGTGGGGAGCAAGAAATGGGTGAAGGAATGCGTGTTTGCCGTAATTACAGGGTTGTAAGGTAACGCCGAAATTAATTTCTTCAAAGTTGGGTTTCAGAAGCCAGGGCAGTCTCTGCAGGCCAGCACTGTCTTCATTTTATTTTAGTTCGTTGGTTCTAGCCATTTGGGATTTTAAAATGCATGTTTGTACTCGCGGGTACCTATCCTGTTAAAGTGAAACCCGTCCTGGGGGTGGGGGGGGACGGGATTAAGGCCGCCTTTTAATACCGTCCTATCACAGGTGCGATTTCCCCTCTGCTCTCCCCATCTTACTGATGTGGTTTGGCGAACCTTCATGGGTGCTTTGACCACAAAATAATGGGCAGGGGGGGCCCTGTTTCCCTAACGCCCCAGAGTTGTGAGCTGGCACTGAAGGCCATGTTTCCGGGAACGTGGACAGAGGCCCGAGTAGCCCAGGCCTGCCTGACAACAGCCTCGCCCCGGGCTGCCTGGTTCCCTAGAGCCCAGGGAAGAACCCAGAGGAAAGAGGAGACCATTTCACTGAGATCTGGCCAACCCCCGGGCACAGAGACTGAAAGTTTGCTTAGGTGCTGGGGACCAGACCCGGGGGCGTCTCTTCTGCTAAGCCGCTGTGCCCCCCACCTCCCATACCACATCCTCACCTCCCACGTTTTGAATTTTTATTTATGACTCTATCAGAGGCAGTTAGCAGATGTGAAACCCGGGTGGGACATTCAAGAGCGATCTCAGGAACGGGGTTGCCGCTGCCGAAGGCCTGCTTCTCCAGCCGGGAGCTGTTGCTTGGCATTGGCAGTGACCGGGTTTGTAATCAGGAAAAGCTCAAGTTCCAGCCGACCCTCGCCTGCAAAATGCGGGAGATGCTCTCTCCGGGTCCACAGATGACCTGTGACATATCTCGTGATGGGCAGGAAGGTGTGGCATTCTGCTGACCCCCAAACAAGGGGTATCCGTTGCTGCTTCTTCACGGGCCTGTGGGAGCAGGGAAAGGCCTGAGCATCCAAGGAAGCACCCCCAGGGCCACTTAGTGGGGGCTGGCTATTTGCCAAAGCTCCAGAGGCCCATCTCCCCGGCCCCAGTGTGCCCTGGCACACGGAGGGTGATGGGGTTGAGAGTCTCTAGTAAACAGTGCTCCCCCCACCCCACCCTCCCAGATGGAGGCACGGCCTCAGCACCAACGCCGTCCGGTCTTGCCTTTGTCCTTGTTCCTGGGAGCCAGCCCAGTTCCAGTGGAGACTTGGGCCCCCCCCTCCCCGCCGGGGGGGGGCTTCTTACCATGTTGGGATATCCCATCCAGGCAAGATTTAGTTTTGAGGATATCCACACCAAAATCGAGGTTCTGAAGATGAATTGGCGCCTGCCTGCTTTTTGTCACTTCTGGATTGAATGGAATGTGCTAAGCAGGGGGACAGGGTCTCCTGGACTGAGGTGGGCTAGTGGGAGGATGGCCCTGGTATTTCTGCTTTTGTTTTAAACCAGGGCCGGCCCCCAGGTCTTTTCCTGCCTGCGCTTGGGGCTGAGTCATGCCCAGCCTTCCGCCTCTTGAAGGCCCAGATCCTGGGTGAGGGGTGTCCAGGGTGCTGGTGGGGTCCGGCTGCTTGGCAAAGGCAGTATATGGTGATGAGGCCGCCACTGGGGCCCGGGCACACATACCACCCGAACAGGTACAGATAGCATTGTGCTTGGCTCCACGGGCACAGCACGGAGTTTTGTGGCAGGGTTACTTTTGGGGTCTGTGTGGTTTGCACCTGGTGGGACAGTCTGCGAACCGGTCTCGCCTGCTCCCGTCCTCAGGAGGGTGCTGGGGCCTGTTTTGCCCCGGTGTGGCTGAGGCCTGACGGGAAGGCAGCCCCTGGGGCTGAGGGAGGGGCCCGAGGGCTTTGGCCACCCTGACAGGCCCTCGGCCTGAGCAAGTGCTCCCTGGTGTCCAGGGAGACCAACGTGTGCTCCTGGTGAGGGACAGTGTCCGGGAAGGGAGGGAGGCCCTTGCAGGCCAGCCAGGAAAACATCTCACAACCATCGTGCTTGGTTTTCCTTGGGCTTAGAGGGTGTGCTTGCATGTTTGGATGTTTGGGGAGAAGGGAGAATACTCTTGCAGGAACCCCACCAACGGGGGGCGGGGGGTGTCCTGGCTCCCATCGGGCAGCTCCCATCTGGCCCCTGCCCCTGGCTCACTGTGTGACCCTGGACAAGGCACTTAGCGCCCCGGGCCTGAGCCCTAGCACAGGAATAATGACAGCAACGTCAGAGGGGCGTTTGGAGGGTCCAGACAGCGCTCTCCCCACAAAGCACAGTTCCTGGCACGTGGCAGGGACGCCATAAAGCGTGCTGGTGTTGTAAATGGTAATCGCCATGTTTACCGCTGGTGATGATTATATTTTTTGAGTTTCTAAGAAACAGAGAGTCCAGTTTTGGTTTCACCCGAAAGGACACCTACGAGTTTACCCCCTCCCATCCTCCCCGCCGTAGGTGGTGGTGCAAGGTGAACTTTGATGTTTTCTCTCAGGTGGAATGCCAGGAAGCTTGCAGAGCCGGGCTTCCCTTGTCACGGGGACTTGGCTCGGAGGCACTGGGGACACTAGATGGGAGCAGAGCCCCGTGAGGTCCTGGGACGTGTTCACCGAGGAAGGAGTGGAGCCTCCCCCCAGAATGGCACTTGAGGAGCTCACTTGGGTGCTGACCCCGGGGTCTGACCTGTGCCTCTCACCTCTTCAGGGTCCAGGGGAAGCATGAGGGCAGGCCATCACCACTCGGGGGTCCAGGGTGGCCACACCAGCTGCCAGTATTGGAGCGAGTGGGAGGCGATTTGGTGGGAGGGTTTCACCACTGATGAGCTAATCGCTCTTTGGCCACACACAAGCATACGTTTCCCAGAACGCTTCGTTGAGGCTTTTCTCTCTTAGCTGATGGTTCAGGAAGACCCAGCAAGATGGCCCTTTCTCAAAACAAGTTGTCGGAACGAGAAAGGAGCCTGGGCATCGGCTGCGCTTGCTGATGTTACGGAGCAGAGGAGGGGAAAAACGCAACAACTGTCTCCAAGCAAAGACAATGGATCTTTTATATGAAATACTTATTTTCAGGGCTGACCAGTGTCCTGTTGGCTGGGATGGCGGAGCTCGAGTTTCTGGGTGTCACGGGCCCTGAGAACCCAGTCAGGGACGGAGATTTATAAAAAGGGAAAAAAGAAAGTCCCCTGACCCATGGTTCTTGGAAATTCAGTGGGCACGTCTGGCTTTCTTTGTTGAGTGGAGGCTAAACTTTCTCAAGTTTAATTTTTTCCTTCTGTGATCTCTTTCGCAAGGCTGCGGGGGCACCTTCGCAAGCACCAGAAAGGTAGCCAGGTTTCCAGGTTTCGGATGGTGAGCTGGATGGGCCCTGCCACGGGCCAGACCCGATGGGCCTTTGTCTGCTGGGGGGTTGGGGGGGCAAGGTAATCCTGGAATGGAAGTGAAGAAAACCCGGACTCTTAAGAGGAAGGGTCCATCCTCCGAGGAGGAGGCCATCAGGAGCGATTTTGGACAAATTTGTGATTCTCTGGGGCCCTTTGCTCCTCCCAAAGCCCATTGTCCAATGCAGTTGGGAGCAGTGTGCAGGTTATCGGAGACCTGGCCTGCCGTGGTGAAGCCACACGCCAACCCTCAAATACCCTTCCTGGCTGGAGAGGGTGTTTGTAACTCCTGACAAACTGGCCCAGAGTTAGCACTGGATGGATGTCTTCCGAATTACTAAAATGAACAGAATTTCACTCTGAGGCTTATGCACCAGCCGTCTCCCTCTTCCCTGCTCTGCCGCGGTGGATAGCGTTCAGCCCCGTTCTTGCTAAACCCACAGCCTCCACGCAGCCAGGAAGGCGCCCTAAGAAGCAGGGCCTGGCTCCCAGGCTCACGTTAGGGACTCGGAGGAACTGATCCGGCTGGGGCCAGAACTGAGAACGTCTCCCTGGTGTTGGGGGGACGTGGGGAAGGCTGCGGCAGAGAATCGGCCTGGGATCCCTGCCAACTAAGGGGGTCCTCAGTCTGGACGCCCCTGCGAAGCGGGTGAGGACCAGGGAGGGAGTGGCCCCAATGGGGGTGAGGGATGAGAGTCCCCTCCCCACCAAGCTTCCCCTTCACCCGTAAGTCTTTGTTGGCAAATGATAACATTTGGCTTTAAAAATGAGGTTTCGTTTTTTAAAACTGCTTTTACTTGGGGTTTTTCGGTTTGGGGTGGTTTTTTTTTTTTTTTTTTTTTTTGGATCCTGGAACTGCTTCGCTGTGGTCTCTCTGACCTGCCCCCCAGAAATGCCATCAAGAGAGCTCTCTTTTGGGGGTGACCGAAACAACGTCTGAGGCCACGGGTATAGATTTGGTAAAATCGAAGTGGAAAAGGCTGGATCGGTGTGTCATGAGGCAGAAAACCCTCTGACACGAGCTTTTATTCAGGCAGCTGGGGCAGCTCCACAAGTAAATGCCCTAGGGTCTCGCTGTGAGATTCTGGATGGCGGACTTGTTGGCGCCGGATTCCGGACGGGTCAGAAACCCGCGTGGCTGCAGTAATCCAGCCCTTGAGCCGCCGGCCGGGCCTGCTGCTCCATGGGTGGCTGAGAGGTTGGTTCTCTGAGCAGACATGTGAGCAGCCGAGGTAATGATTATTATTGTGGTTGGAAATGTGTGCATGGCATGTACAAAGTGAAACAGCCGCCTTCTTCTTTTTTTTTTTTTTTTTTAGGGAGTAATAGAAATTTCCCTTAAGATTAAAAAAGGAATGTTGTCCCTGATCCCTTTGGCTTCTAAGGCTGGGGCTGGGTTTTTTTCGGCGGTGAACCGCCCTTCCTTAATTCTGGCATCTCAGATGGCAGGAGGAGCGTTTAGCTGAAATATTTACCTGCTGATGTGGGGCTCTTAAATCTCGATTCGCCTTTCATGTGTTTAATGGCGATATTTACATCCAAATCAGCCTTTTATAATTACATTTTAAATTATAATAAAACGATGGTGCCGGGCTTCAGTCTTCCTGCCACTGCGAGTTGCATTTGGGTGTGCATCACGTCACCCAGACCTGCCTGGGCTCCGAGGAGGCGCCAGACATGCGGGTTCCGGCCTGCAGGGACACATGTGTGTCCCTAGCGTGTCGGGCTCTGTGCGTGTTAACCTGTGGAGCCCCCCCCGCCCGGCCAGGAGGAGAAGGGCTTGTCTCTGGGGATTCCGGCCCAGGGTTGCAACCGAGAAGGAACTGTTTCAGGCCAGGCTGTTCTGCCACCGGACTGATGTGTTGTGTCCCGAGCCCCACGCTGGGGTGGAGGCCATATCTCCCGGGCAGCCAGCTGGCCCAGCCGAGGCCACTTCTGGCTGTGGCGATATTGTGTGCATGTGTGTTGGGGTAAGGGGCACCCACCACCTCTGCAGCCATAACCCAGGTTCTGCCTCCTCTCCTCCGTCAGGGGCTGGCCCCCAGATGGCCACCTGGCTTTCAGTGGCTTTCCCCGTGGAGCGTGGTGGGGGGGACCCTCTCCTCCCCGGGGGCCAGGCTGTTGGTAGGTGTACCAAGCCGTTCCTGGAATGGAATTTCCGGCGTTCCTGGTCAGGCGCATGGCATCGGAATCCTACCTGCTTTGTCTCTGGCATCAGCTGGTGAGCTGGTCACGTGGCGGTGTGCGTGAGACCAGAGCCTGAGGACCAGAGGGCTCCTTCTGGGCTGCTTCCTTCTTGTTCGGTCGCCTTGCCATCTCCCACCCCGTCCTTTATGGGCATGACCGTATCTGAGCCTGAGCTCCCGTCCCCAGATGCTCAGGTGTCTAGACGGTCCCTTACCCTCAGTCCTTACCGACAGAAGGGCCCATTAGCCGGACGGCAGGCCCAGCCACGCTCAGTCCATGCTGTGCCCTCCACTCCAGCACAGAGCTGGCCCTGCCTGCCTGGGGAGCCCCTGTCTCACACTGACAGCCCTGTGGCTCACCGTGCACAGGGACGGCAAGTGCCTGGCCACATAAAGGGCCGACGGAGGGACTTGGGCAGATAGTATGGCCACACAGATGTGGCCCAGATGCCTTCAGCAAAAGGCAGCCAAATCTGATAAATCTCCAAAGAAAAGCGCCACGATAAGCCCTCAGGCCCGCTGACCGGGTCCGAGGGCCGGAGCCCGGGCACGTTCCACCTTGGCCAGGATGGGCCACAGAAGAGTCTGTGATGGTCTGAGAGGGTGTGGTGACGTGCCTGGACTCTGGACTCCGATGCCCTCATGGCGGCCCGGCAGCTTTGCAGCTCCTCTGGGCAAGGCGACCTGTTCCTGAGGGCCAGCAGGGTGCCCGGCCTGGTGCTTAGCCCTCTGTGTGCATTTTTCATTCCGTCATCCAGCAGCCCTGAGTGGTGGGAGTCGTTATCCCTGTTCCTTCTGTGGATGGGGAAACTGAGGCTCAGAGAGCTGCTGTGGCCCAGGGTCAGGTGGCCACTCGGACACAAGGCCGATGCCGAGCCCTGGCGACACGGCCTCTCGGGGCATCTGTTGGAACGGGCTCGCTCCGAGGCCGGGGCGCGGGGAGCGGCCAGGCTGGGGGGCCCTGGGCCTCGCCCCCCCGGGGAGCACGCCGGGTGCTGGCCGCCGCCGCCTGATCCTCCTCGGGCCCGGCACGGGAACAATGCGGCCTCTATGCCGGGAGCGGGCCCGGGCCGCCTGGACTCCGGAGCAACATGGCGCCCAGGGCCGCGCCGCCTGGCCACGGGGAGGGCTGGCGCCTGGGCCGGGCCGGCTCCCCCGTCCTCCTCGGGCCAGCCGCTGAGTGGCCAGTCGCGCCTGCTGCCTCCTCCCTCTCCCACTCGGCCGCCCCCCCCCGCCGCCCCCGTCTGGTGGTGGGTTCGGGGGTCCGGCCCACCCGCCTCTGCCACGTCTGCCATCCTCCCGGCACCCAGGAGCATCTTTCAAAAATTCCCGGTGGGCGGGGCCGAGCCGCAGCGGCCGCCTCTGGCCCCCCCTCCCCGGGCAGCCAGTGCCAGATGAGAGCAGGAGACAAAAGTAGCATTTTCCTCGTCCTCCTGGGCTGGCAGCAGAGCCTCCCCCAGCACCACTTGGCTCCTGGCAGCCCTGCCTCCGGGTGCCGGGGTGGCCGAGGCCCAGGCCACGCCGGCCAGGACCGAGGGGACCGATGGACGAGGGTGGCCAGAGAGCAGGACGCCTGAGGGCCCGTCGGACCGGGGCTGGCACCTGGGGACGGCCTGCTGGCCAGTGGGACCTGCCTTCCTCCTCCTGCCGCTGTGCCCGGCCGGGCCAGGGGGCACCATTTTCACTTCCTTGCTTTGGAGAAAGCTCCTCATCCTCCTGCACCTTGGGTAAGTCACCTTCTTCCCTTCTCTTTTGCTGGAGACAAGCCGAGGGCTCTGCCATCTTGTGCTCGATGCCTGTTACGTTTCCTTCCCTCTAATTGGTTATCCGAAATTCAAAATTCTATTTCCGACCACCCCCCCCATCTTCAGTGAAGTAAGCCTTTCCAAAAACTGCAGGGAAAATGCAGAAGCCAAGCCCATTTATTTTTAAGATCCAAAGCTATAGGCTTTGGGAATCACAATAAAAATGAATGTTTGTTATTTCACAGTAGCTGTGTGTTCAATTATAATTTGAACGAATGTTTCGGGAGGTATTAATAGGCATGGCCTACTCGTTTCTGCTCAGTTGTGTTGGTTTGTTGTGGGGATCTCATCATCATCATCATCATCATCATCATTATTATTTTAATTTTTGGTGGTGCCAGGAGCGGCAGAGGGAAAAACACCAAAGCGCCCATGCTCCTCCTAGCAAACTCCTCAGCAGGCAGGGCTGGGCTGGCACACGGGAGGGTGGGTTCTGCGTTGAGAAACAGAGGCCCTTTTATTTTATCCGGCATCTTTAATGCTGCCATGTCCACAGTTTAGGGATCCAGTTCTTTTCTCCCTTTCGTTTTATTTTATTTCGGGTGTGTGTGTGTGGGGGGGTGGTGTCGGGAGAAAAAAGAAGGCTCTTTTCGGCTTTCAGCTCAATATGGGGAAAATCTTTTTGGTGGTTTTGTGCTTTGTTTTTTAAACACTTATTTAAGCCCAGGGATTCCGCCTAACGGTGCCGTGTCCAGCTCGTAACTGCCCTGCCCACAGACAGTGCGTGGGGTCCACGTGGGCACGTCCACCAGACGGACCCTCTGGGGGCCTGAGTTGTCCAGGGCTGGCCTGTGCCGGCTCCCGTCCTGGTTTCCCATCTGCAGAACTGTGGGCCGAGACGTTCGACCGTCCTGGGCCTGAACCGTGGCCAACGGGGGTGGGAGTCCCTCGAAGACCTTTGCATCCCCAGGCCACGCTGCTGCTGCAGCCCAGAAGCTACCCTCCACGGTTGCCCGAGTTTCTGTGATGGTCCCTGACCCTTCAGAAGGGCTGAACCTTTTCATATAAAAGGTGGGCTTTGCAGAGTTCAGCTCCAACTTACCTCCGTCCCCTGGCAGGCTGACAAAAACGCCCACAGATGCGGCCTGGTTTTTCCCCATGTTGGAGGGTAGCTGGGGTCTTGATTTATGGAAAATGGAAAATCAGGCCCAGAAAGTTCTAAATTGCAATGGAGAGGAAAATTCCCACGTAAATACATCTTTGTTTTCCTGATTCGGAGGCGTTGGGCCCTGTTTGTGTGGGTCTGAGCAGCCGGCCTGGGCAGATACATCCAAACATAAAAGTGAGCTCAGCTCACACAAGGACTATCACGGCTGCTTTTGTTCTTAGATTAGACAGCAGTCGATACTGGGGGTTTGGGGCTGCAGAGACAGGCATATATAGCAGAGATAATTAAAACATTTTCATGATTGTGACAGCCACATTCTGCTGCCGCAAGCTGGAGGATCATTCTACCCAAATATTTAGCAAGCACCAAATAAAACACTGGTGACAAAAAAGAAGTAATAGGAAAAAAACAGTGCCATAAATTCTAAAGCAAAAGAGTCCAGAGTGTAGAGAGGTGGGTAGGGGGAAAGGAGTTTTTATTTAAAGAATTTATGCTTTGAATAGCTGCCCATGCCTCATCTCCAAAAATTTTATTTTTTGGTATAATTAGTGTAGGTAAATAGGCCTTTAATCCTAAATCCTGGAGTGATAGTCACATTCCTGGAGCACGACTTCCTCTTCTTTTTGGAGGTAAGGGCAAGTAGCATAAAATCAATTAATTTCCATAAATGAGCATTTTCATTCTAAATTAGTATTTTCCACCGAGATTTTCACCTAATGGGTGTAATGTCTATGGATAACACATTTCCAGCATACGCCTTATAGAGCTGGGATGGTTATATGTGACCAATTACCATGTTTGTTTTTTAACTTGGGCAATGACATTCTGCCTCCCCCCAAATCAGGAAAATGCCATGGAATCTTTTGTGTTCTGAATCAGGGAAAATATCCGCGTTCTCCATGGCACCCAATACTTCTCGGCAGGGTTTTTTTTTTTTTTTTTTTTAAAGAAAGTACCACGCATAGCAGTTTTCACATCATTGCTTCTATATAAATTCCACTATAGACTGAAATTATACATTCTCACAGCACAGATGGGCTGGTCTGTCATTACGACTGCTGGGTCCTTGTTGGAACACACAGCATATTTCAATTGTGGAGTCGACAATTTCGAAGAACTGAGGTCAAAATAAACAAGTTGCACTTGTGTATAAAAACAGTCCTATGATCCTCTCGTCCCCTGAAGAATTTGGCAGAAGAACCACCATCACCTTCATTAGATTAGAATTTAAATGTTGGTCTTTGTCTTTGCCTTTTAAGACTCCAAATGCCCTACGTTAAAGGACCTTAAATGTTTTAATTAATGACCAATTTTTATGTTGTTTGGCAGCATGAACAGCGTTAACGCTAGATTTAAATTCAAAATTATGGGCTTTGGGACTTAAGATTTTGAGATCTTCATTAAATCTCTAGCTGTTCTGTATAGGCTTACGTGAAATTATTTTGAGATGTTTATGAAAAATAGGATGACAAATACTTTGCGTGGTTTAAAGGTACATTTAAATCCCTCCCTCTCCCCCGCCACAAAGAAAAAAAAAATATATATATATACATACACACACACACACATATATATATGTATATCAACAGGTAAACTACAAAGAGTAGCTATAAACTTAAAAAAAAAAAATTATCTCACCGAGATAACAAGGTGCAGAATTTATTGGCCGTCATCACACATGAGGACAGAGAAGTTTTACGAGCACAAATAATTTGCACATGATAACTGTTTATTTTGTGAATTTGTTCACGTTATGACGTAATCTGTTCCGAGAGTTCTTCCCCACCCCACCCCACCCGCCCCCCCCCCCCCCCCCCCCCCCCCCCCCCCCCCCTTTTAAGTGATTGCTTCTGCTTTTCCCCGAATTCTGGATCCCGGCTCTGCCCTTCCCAGCCTCTGAGG
The DNA here is from genome assembly GCF_011800145.1 of Mirounga leonina. NCBI lineage: Eukaryota > Metazoa > Chordata > Mammalia > Carnivora > Phocidae > Mirounga > Mirounga leonina. The sequence goes on along the minus strand of NW_023270739.1, from coordinate 544,606 downwards.
CCGCCTTCCCTCGCTGTGGCCCGGAGCTCACACCCGGGGCTTGTGGCCGAACCTGAACGAGGCAGGGATGCTTCCCTCTGCTGTCTCCTGCAGGCTCCCAAGTCTCCTTCCATTTGTTAATAGAAGTGCTTTGTTGTGGCTTGTTTATCTGAAGGCACGTACCTGTTGGTGGAGATGTTTGGGAATAACAGGAAGGGCGAAAAGTTGATGAAATTTGCGGGAGCTCCTGGGGAGCTGCTTTCTCTAGCGGTCCTGCTCTTGCATTTTTTTTTTTTAACCACTTCCTCCTTTCCCATTTGGTCTTTCAGCCTATTGACCCTGGTCTTGGCATCAGACCTGTATTTACTAGCAGCCCGGAGAACATGGCGCTGGGCTGGGTGCTCTGAAAGAGTGGGCAAGGCGGAGCGGCCGCCGCCCTCAGAACCAGAGCCCGGCACCTTGCTCGGTCGGCAGAGCAGAGTGCAGAAGAGCGGGAGCTCCGGGACTGAGGCCGGGGTTCAGACTGAGTCGGTGTTAGTTCCTGGCCCTGTTGATCAAAGGCAACTCATTTCACCTCTCCGTGTCCCCGTTTGCTCATCTGTGAAATGGGCCCAGTAAGTGTCCCCGCCTCATAGTCACACATGGAATGCCCTTAGCACAGCGCTCAGTTCCCAGAGAGCACCCCATACCCGCTCTTAATCCTCGGTTGATTTCTGAGTCTCGGACGTGCCTGCCAGGCGGGGGTTAACACCGGCTCCATTCGGCCAGGGGAGGCACTGAGCCTGAAGCTGAGTCCCCAGATTCAACCAGCTGATGAAGATCAGGGATGGGATTCAGACCTGGGCCCGCCGTCCTCCAAAGCCCACGTTCATCCTGCATGTCCACGCGGTGCTCAGGTGTGGACGGCGCACCCTTGCCCGTGCGTGAGCCCCGGGCCATGTGCAGACGCACACGGTGTGCTGTGCTCTGCCTGGTACGTCGGTGGTTTCCAGAGGTGGACAGGCATTTGGAGGCACTGTGCCAGCTTGGGGCAGGTGCTCTTCATGGCTTCTCAGTGAGCCATGGAGCCTGTGGGCCACTCCGGGGGACACTTGCTGGGCACTCGGCTGCCCCAGTGTGATGGGTCGTCTTCCCCAGCCCAGGGCCAGCCAGAGCAGGCTGGACAGGGCACCCAGCTGCCAGGCCCCTGGGAGGTGAAGGAAGACCCTTTGGCCGGGCTGGCTACACGCTGGGACCTGGTGAGGCATGGTGCGGTCTCCCCGGAGGGGCAGGCTGTTCCAGGCACCGGCCATTTGCAAACGCTGAGGAGTGCAAGTGAGCCTCTAGGCCTGGGAGAGGAAATGGCAGTACGAGCAGGCCCAGAACAGGATCCGGGAAGGCGGCCGAGGGAGGGGAGCGGCCGGAAAGCCCAGGGGTGGGCCGGTTGGTGCGCTGGCGGCCGTCCTTCGAGAAGCAGCCAGCGGGGCTAGTCTTCCTGGGCAGGTCCGTGTGCGTGCGTGCACCTGCGTGCGGGGCTCGGGCCCCTGGGCGGCCACTGAGCAGCTTTAGCAGCCCAGCTAGCTCATCAGTAATGTGCTGGGGACGGGGGATTTGATGAGGTCCTGTGAACGCCCAGCGCACCTTTGGACAAAAAAAGAGCTTTGATGAGAATCTTTACTATGGGCCTGGGTTCTGTGTCTTTGAAGCATTTATAACAGCACGAGACTCGGGAAACTGTCCGACGTGGCAGATGGGAGCCTGTCTGGGAGGCCCCGGGTGGTTTGTGTGTCCCCTCGTTGGGGCCTCTTAGGTAGAGACTGGAGGCCTGGACTCTCAAGAGAGCTGCCTGCCCATCCCAGCCTCAGTTTCCCTATCCATAAAGCAAGGGGGTCAATACTACCCACAGGTTTCTCGTGGCCTCCCTGGTGATGAGGTCACTCCCCACTCATCCCCCTTAATGGGGAGCAGTTGTTGGTGGGCCCTGGGAAAGTGTCCCCAGCCTCGGGTCCCCAGGACTCTGGCTTCCGAGTTTCTTGAGGGACTAGGAGGGAGGTCTGAGAGGCCAGGCCCGCAGACCCACAGAAGGGTGGGGGCGGGGGGGGCCGGGCTGCTCCAGCATGTGCTGGGGAACCTCTGGCCCAGTTTCCTGGGCGCCCGGCCCTGCCCCAGGATTCCTGCAGTGGGTGGGTCTGCACTTCCGGCCCAGGCGTGGGCGGCGGGGTCCTCGAGGCAAGCGGAGTTCCCCACCCGCCAGAGCCTCCTGGTTGCGCAGCTTCTTTTGGCTCGATGGGATGAGGTCTCCCACCTGAGCGTGGCATGCGGGGTCCGGGCGGGTGGGCCCCCCGCCTGCCGGCCGTGCCCGGGCCCAGGTGACACGGCGGTGGCGGCCTGCAGCAGCATCGCGGGGGCTGACCGCGGTAGAGAAGGTGCCCTCCGGCTCGAGCCTTCGTGGTTACGATCACCCGAAGAGCACGTCGCCTGGTGCCAGGACCTGTGGAGGCTCTCAGCCCCGGATGGGTGGGCCTCGAGGGTCTCAGGCCTCGGTGCCGGGTGCTCTAGCTCCAGAGGTGAGCCTCGCCCCCGAAGATGCGGTCATGCTCAGATGGCCTGTGTGACCGTGCGGGTGCTGGTGGTGGCCCTGGGAAGCAGCTTCCAGGTGGGCACTCCCGGGCCAGGCGGTGTGGCCGGCCAGCACAGCCTCAGCAGATGCCACCGCAGAGAGGTATGGCTGCCACCGCAAGCGTCCCACTGCCAGGGGACAAGTGAGCAAGACAGGCTCAGGCAGGACCAGTGAAGGGACCCAGAGAAGCAGAAACCCCTGCCTTGGCCCAGTGGAGAATTGGGGGCCACACTTGGCTCCCCCAAGGGAGGGTCAGCGCATGTCAGATGCTGCGCGCAGGACTCAGTTCCTTGCAGCTGGGGGGAGCAACCCTTTGTTGACCTACTAAGCGCCAGCCTCAGGGCCGGCTACTTTGATCCTGTTTATTTGTTTATCTTAAAGATTTTGTTTATTTATTTGAAAGACAGCACGAGCAGGGGGAGAGGCAGAGGGAGAGGGAGAAGCAGACTCCCCGCCAAGCGGGGAGCCCGACGCGGGGCTCGGTCCCAGGACCCCGGGATCATGACCTGAGCGAAGGCAGACGCTTCACCGACTGAGCCACCCAGGCGCCCCCCTCCCTTTTTTTAACTGTCCATTTGAAAATGCAGTCGGCCCGTTCTGCTTCCCTCTGACATCCCATCGGAGCCCGCGTGGGCCGGCGCTGCCCGGGTGCTGGAACATGGTACGGACAGGACGGCTGCAGGCCCTGCCTGTGTGGAAGGTGCTGGCAGTTTTCTGTGTGAGAAAACCAAGGCTCAAAGAGGCCAAGGAGCATTCCCAGAGTCACGCAGCGAGGGAGTAACAGAGGCTGCACCCAAACCAGTCTCTGACCACAGGACCTGCGCTCTCCCCACGCTGTCCCCACGCTCTATGGAAACGGCCGGATACAAGACCCCTTTTTATTGTTTCCCTGTCATGGATGCTGACCTTGGTGGGCTCTTCCCAGACACGCAGTGCCGGGAAGGCCCTGTCCTTTGCGCTGGAGTTCTGCCACCCCCAGGGAGAGCCAGGATGGCCTCCATCCCTTCCCCCCAGGGGCCATGTCGTGCTGGTTCCGGGGGCCCTAAGGACCCGTCTCTGGTGGATTGCCATGACCCCAGCATCTGGGGCCTGGCAGTTGGGCCCGCAAAGCCTCCAGTGCCCTGCTGGGGTGAGGGCTTCTGGCCTCTAGGGCTCAGGGTGCTGGCTGGAGCCAGATGGTGCACAGTGTGGCCACAGGCCAGGGTGTCATCCCTGCTCTCGCTGTTCTTCTGGCCCACGGAAACACACAAGGCCCAGGTGATCTACAGAGTTTATCACTCAGGCACTGGGAATAACGGCCTTTGGGGGACACTGTAAAAACCTGGAACAGACAAGACCATTTTGCAGCCTTCGACGTTCTCAAATGGCCCTTTTTGCTCTGTGCCCAGTTGATACCCTTCCATTGTGCCGGGAGCCTGCAGCGGATGACGAGCTGGGGTTTTTTGCAGGCTCTTCTCGTGGGGGCTGGTTGTATCTGATGGGCCTGGACCCCTTTCTCGTGGAGATGCTCGTGCCTTGTGCTAAGGTGCACAAGGTGGATCGGCCAGGCGCGCGAGGTCGTCGGCCCCTGTGAGGTCTGCTCCGAGGCAAGGGTCTCAGCTGGAGGGGGGAGCCCTCAGCTCAGGGCAGGACAGAGGTGCTGGGGTGCCATGTAGAGGCCAGGGTAACTGCATGTGACCAGCTCTGCAGGTGAGCAGGGCCATGTCATGTTCGAGAAACCGTGCCCTGTCCGTCCATGGGGTTCCCTCTCTGGCGCTCGTGTCCCAGCGTTGCTCAGAGCTCATGTGATCCTCGAGGGCGCCTCTCAGAAGGGCTGGGAGCCTGCTATGGGCAGGCCCTGGCTTGGGGTCCAGGAGGAGACGGACAGCACCATCCAGTGACTGGACCAGGCAGACCTTGTTGAGTACTGGGTCCTCTGCTAGAGGGCTAGAGCTGTGCCAGGCGGTCGTGTCTGCCCCCCACTCACAGGCCTGGGGACCTCACTTAGCGAACACGGGCGCCCTCTAGGAGGCCCGGCCCCAGGCCTGGTGGTGCTGGCTGGGGAGCAGAAAGTTAGCCAGGAGTACCCAGTGCCCGCCTGAGGGATGCAGGAAGCCTCCCAGAGGCGGCGGACCCACAGCCCCGGGCTCATTCTTACCTCCAGCCCGGGGCCTGCCACGTCTCCGGGCCCCGCTGCCAGGCGCAGCGCCGCCCCTCCCGCCGCCCCACGCCAGCCCTGCACAGGCCACATCTGCTGCTGCAGCCCGAGCCAGAGCTCCACCTCCCGGGCTCCGTCCCCATGGAAACCGCTGGGGGGGGGGGTTCCTGCTGCATTTGGCCCGCTGACTGGTTTCCATTAGAGCCAGCCTGCTTTCCTTGAGCTCTGCCCCCGAAGTTCAAGGCTCCCCCTGCCCCGAGGTTTCTTTTGCATGTACTGCGCACCAGCCTTCCGGGCCACGGGGCCGGGAGCACCTGGGTGGAGCGAGGGCCCTAGGGGCCTGCGTTGCCCCGAGCCCAGGGGCTGGCCCAGGGCCGTGACTGCTCTTACCTTAACCCCACTGTGGGCTCAGACCCCGGCCCTTCTCCCCCAGAATGAGCAGCTGCTGAGGGGCGCCCCCAGCTCCATTCCGGCTGGGCCATAGAATCACTGGGGGGGGGGTGCTTTCGGTAAGCCCCTTCCTCTGTCTGGGCCTCAGTTTACCCATCTGCAGAATGAGAGGGATGCACGGCTTCTCCAGGTGCTTGCCGTGCCAAACAGGACAGGACAAAACAGAAAATGCAGCTGAGGCAAAGCCAAATCTCTCAGGTTCACAGTGCTGGGATTTTTGTTTGTTTTCAAAGAGGGATTTTTTTTTTTTTTTTTTTTTTAAGGGAAGGAGTCCTGGAATTTGACCGGAGATGGCTGTCGGAGAGCCAGTTGGAGCCCGTGGGCCCAGGGCTTGGGAAGGCCCGGGCAGCTGTGCCCGCAGGCCCCACCTGGCATCTGTGGGGTGCCCAGCGCCCTGGCTGTGATTCGGTGAGCAGAGGCATGAAACGTGCCCGTGACAGGATCCAGAGGGCTCTGGAAAACTACCCAAGAGGCTTCCGGAGGTCAGAAATGTGGGCAGAAAATGAGATCCAGATTTAAAAAAACCCGGCTGGCTCATCCCCCTGGGAGGGAGGCCTGGGAGAGCCTTGCGGCTTGTTGACTTTGAAATGCTTGCCCAGGGCTGGTCTACAGCAGCGGCCCCTGGCCCCAGCCTGATGCCCTGGCCGAGGTGCTGCCCTCCCTCCACCTCTGAGGAGGTGGGAGTTTTACTGGAGATGACGGGGGACCCTTTGAGGGCTCATGCACGACCTGCCTTCTGCTGGGCCCTGCCATTGCCCTACGGGGGCCCTTTCCAGCTTACATGCAAGGAGCAGAACCTCGGGAGTGGCAGGCCTTCGGGCAGATTGCTTTCCTCCCTGGGCCTCAGTGTTCTCATCTGTGAAGTGGGGAGAGTAACACAGGCCTGCAGGCACGTGGGAATTAGGTGAGATTTGGGGTTGGGCTGGACAAACGGTAGATGGTGGCGTCAGAACCGCTCCCACGGCAGAATCCTCACCACGAACGAAGCAGGCTGCACCTTCCAGGTTGCCCCAGACTCTGGCGGGGTGACGCTGGCCCAGCCTGGCCCCAGGGAAGGCTGTTTGTCAAGGTCACCTGGAACGGCTGCTGAAAAGCCCAGGGTAGCCGGTGCAGTGGCATTTCCTCTTCTTCATCTGGGACCCCACTCAACCTCGGGCCTGCGTCCCCGGGGAAGCCCACCGCCCCCCGGGTTCGCCGACAGATCCCGGGGGCGGGAAGTGGCAGCCGACAGACACCAGACACCGGGGACATGCTCGCCGCCACAGCTCGAAGGACGGGCGCGGTGGCATTTTCAGCTTTCTGCCCTGGGCGGGGAGGGAACTTGGGTTTGAGCGATGCCTCCTTCTTGCCTTCCAGTCCACCCTCCCCAGTGAAAGTAGGCCGAGGGAGCTGGCTCAGACGAGTAGGTGGTGACGTGGCCCAGGTTGATTTAGACATGCGGGGAGACCGGGGTAATGTAGGAAATGAAGGAAATTTCCCCAGGGAAAGGGGGAAGAGAATAAAGAGGAGCTTAAGTGCCCAGATAATTATAAAGCCTGGCGTGGTGATTTATGGCGGGCAGGCCGGCTCCTCCGGTCTCCACCGCCCCTCCCGTCTCGGTCCCCCTGTGCCCCCAGAGACCCGCTGGTGGGGGAGGCCGTGAGGCCAGCGGGCGCCGCCCAGCACCCGAGCTCTGCTTTGTGTCCTGGGGACAGAGCCCCTCTGTGTGCCGAGCCCTGACGTCTGCTATCTGGGGCAGCCTTGCGGGACACTGACAGGCTGCCAGCCGGGAGGCTGAGCCCCCCGCACAGATTCTTCACGGACGAGCCCCAGCCAGACTGGCCGGCCCATTAGAATGCTGATGGTCAGGGTGGAGGCAGCACCTCTCATTCTTGGTGCCCCAGAAGGGGGGGCCGGGGCCATGGCGTCAGGCAGAAGTAAGGAGGCGCGTTTCTCTGGCTTGGGATCGGGGTGCGCTCTAAAACGAAATGAGGACGCGGCTCGCCACGTTGGCCAGGGCGCAAGAGAGGCCGTGGCTGGCCGCGGTGGGCCGCCTGGACACTGCGCCGTTTGGGGCCCGACTGTGGGCAGCCCCTGCTAGGGGATTTCCTCCACTATGACCACAGCTGTCCCCTCCCGCCCCCCTGTAATTCCTGGGGGCTGTCCCCCAGCTGCTGACCTGAGGGTCATCGCTGGCCCCCCTCCCTGCCGCCCCCCTCCTCAGCATGTCCGAGTCTCGCCCATCCAGGGACGTGTGACCACCACGCAAACCTCTGCCCTGACCTCCACCCTGTGGGGCTCCCGTCCAGCTCCAGGCGGAAGTCCAGTCTCCCCTTCCTGGGGCTCGAGAGGCTCCCAACAGCCTGCTCTGCCCCCTGCATGTTGCCATCCTCCCACTTCTCTAGACTGCAGCCCAGCATCACCTCCTCCTGGAGGCCCTCCCTGCTCCCCACCTGCCCACGGCTCAGTTCACGGCACGTGTCTGCCCTGGAAGACTGAGCATCTCCAGAAGGACCGGCCAGAATCACCAGCCTGGCCCAGGGCGGGCTCTTGGGGGAACGTTTCATGAATGAATGAAATAGAATCCCAAGGCTGAAACAGAAGAAGGGAAGGCTGTGAACCTTGCACTCAGTGCGGCGGCCTGCGCCACCAGGCTGGCCACGTCACCTGGCCACGATGCTCGGAGAAACAAGGGGACAGAGCTTACTTTATTACCTCCACCAATATGTTCCCTTTTAGGACTAACCCGAGGGGCTTGTGAGCCCACCTCATCGGGGACAGCGTGGCAGTGCCCGATGGACAGGCCTGAGCCCTGAGCATCTGCGGCCCACGGACAGAGGACGCCAGGTAACTCCAGGCCACGGGAAAACCATGGCTGCTGCTTTGGGGCTGGGGTTCGGTTGGGAAGACCAGCTGTGAGAGGTGCCTTGGAAGGCTCTGGGGCCTTTTCCCCTCAGCTCAGTGGGTGTGAAAGGTGGACTCTCTCGGCCCATCCGATGTCATTGGTGAATAGTGGCACATTCTGTTAATTTAGGTCAGACATTTCCCGTTCATGAACTTCCTGCAGGGCCCTGCTACCATGTTGTGGCTTATGGGGGTCCTCCTCCTCCAGCAAGTCCTCACAAACTCCAAAGCCCTCTTGCTTCCTGTCCCCTGGCAGTGGGCTGCCCAGCCCCTCTGTAGCACCCACCACACCCCTCTTCTCTCCCGTCGTTCATCTTCACGGGTTTGTGATGGACAAGTCTGAGGCAGCTTCCACTGAGGCCTTTTGAAAAGTGTGCTCGGGGCGATGACGCCTGACCAGCGGGCAGGGGCCTCGGTCCCTCCCCGGCTCTGCCGTTGGCCTGCTGTGTGATCTCGGCCCACTCCCTCCCCAACTCTGAGCCTCCATTTCCCCACCTCCGACATTTGGTGGGTCTCCGGAAGGTTCCGAGGGACCAGCTTGGGGCGGCTGCCTCAGGTGTGTGAAAGTGCTCCTGGGCTTTGAGCGGGGTCTCCCCTGGGAAAGGGGAAAGAGCTATGCATAAAGCCAGAAGTGCGCATCCTAATGTATCTCCGGAGGAGAGCAACGAGGCGGCCGGCCGCTGTCCGGGGTGGGTTGTCTGGGTCAGATACTTGTGACAAAGCTGTCTGACGGGATATTGCATGGCCGCTCAGCGGACACGGCCGGTGGGGGCCACGGAAGTCTGTGGCCAGCCGCCGTGGTGCGTGTGGGAGCCCCTCCTGGGAGGGGACTGCCGCGGGCTGGGCTCAGCAGAGGGGGACTGTTGGCTGCCTTTTTCTCCTTTTCTCGTTTGTCCGGACCTTGCTGAATGAGGAAAAACTCCTTTAAATCACAAAACTAACCACCCAGCCAGAGTGACCCTGACCCACCCAAATCCTCACTACACGTTCTCCCCCCAGAAGGAGAGCCGTTGGTGGAAGGTGCGGGGTGTTGCCCTGAGGGCAGCACCATCACCAGGGCGCGTCTGGGCCCTTTAAAAGGAGCAGAGGAGATGTGGGGGGCAAAGGGGACCCCTGAGAGTGGGGAGCACATTGAGGCCCCTCCGGGCCGATGGTGGGGGTGATGCTGCCACTTTGGGGCCGGGCCCACCGTGATGTCTCCATTCGCGTCCCAAGTGTTGGGAGTCTGATGTCTAGAGGTGATGTCCGTCCATGGAGACCAGGAGCCCTGTTGTCAGTTGGCGCTGGGGCCTGTTCCTTTGCTGTTAGAGGTATGGACGTCCCTTGTGATGCCCCCCGACCTGGTAGGGCTCAAGGCGGGTGTGTGAATGGACGCACCTCTGGCCACCGGTGACGCGCTTTTCTGGCCCTGAGTTGGTAACTTGCATGGCGTCGGCCACTGGCTGTCGAGACCACCTACTGTGTGTGCGGGCCAAGCCGGTGGGAGTGTGTTCATTTTTGTGTTCATGATGTCAGCTTTGTCCAGTAGGTGAGAATGGCTACTTCTTGATACAAAACTGGGGCTCAGAGAGGCCAGGGTCCTGAAGGCCACGCAACCCAGGAGATTCTCTTCAGCCTGGGCTCTGCAGCCTAGGCTCCTGCCCGGGGCTGGTGGCCCTGCCACTGGATGTTGCGTCCTTGGGGATTTGAACTGGCCTGTGCCTATCATGTCAGCTGCTCCCCAAGTCCCGGCTCCTTGAGTCCCTGCTGGGGCCGTGTTGACCCAAATGAAGCAGCCGAGCTGGGGATGCACCCCTGGCTTGTGCATCTGGCACTCTGGCTGGAGGACGTGGCTGCCCACAAGCTCACGGCCTACTGCTGATGCCTCCCGACCCGTCTTGGGTACCTGAGGCCTTGGGTGTCCGACAGAGCACGACCCCAGGGCCAGGCCTCGGTCCTCCGCAGGGCATTTCTGCACATAAATCGAGGGTGAGCTCTGTGCATGATTCATTAGCAACTGGCTCTTTCCAGTTTGTAGGACGTTTCTCCCACACATGACCTTGGAGAAGGCCAAGTTTAATGCCGAAGAGAAGTCTAGACAAGGCAGGCGGAGTGCTCTGGGGGTCCATGTTCCCATGGCTCTGGGTCCTGAAGCTTGGCCAACATCAGGGTTCCTACTGAGGGCTCTGAGCTCCTGCCCCACGATGTCCACTCAGACCCCAGGCCCCGGAGACTTAGTCCCTGGTAAGATAAGAGGTAGAGGAGGAATTTCTCCAGGATAAAGGCCCAGGGTGGGTTCTTACACGTCCTCAGAGTACCCCAGGGAGGCGGCAGTGGGCGTGCAGTCCAGTGAGCCTCATGTGGCCTGCGTGTGCAGCGGGTATCAACTCTAACCTTGCGTGTAAATTTGAGGAGGTAGGTGTCACCGTCCCGGTGTAACAGACTGGGAGCCTGAGGCCCCGGTGGAGGGGCTTGTCCAGAGCTGAAATGGGACCTCAGTGGCCCCTGGACTACCCTGCAGATAGGCACAGGAATATTGCGGAGACCAGGCTACTCGTGGGCCTGGGCAAGGTGGGGATTGAGCTCTGAGACATCCTGCCGGGGCCCAGGGTTGGTTCTGACCATTGAAACACCAGCCTCATTGTGCCAAAGCCTTCCAGAGGACAGAACTGCATGGGCGGGGGCGGTGCGGGGAAGCTGCCAAGATGGCCCGGGCTGACCCTGTCGTCCAAGTGACCACACCGTGGGGCACGGACTCTGAGAGGGAGCGGGGGCCCAGCCCTGAGAGCAGTGGTAGGCATCATCGTGAGCCAGCGCTGCGCTTGGGACGTGGACTTTTGTCACCGGCAGTGCCCACCACAGCTCTGGGAGGCCAGGCACACATGAGATGCACATCACAGGAGGGAAGGCAGGAGAGGGCGGTCTTGTGCCTGGAGCCCGCACAGCAAGCAGAGGCCGTGGGTCTGGCCAGCTTCCCGTGCTTCCCCCAGCCTGCCTCGTGACCTCTGGGACGCGGGGGCCCAAGTTCATTAGTGACCCTGAGACGGGCCCCGGCCTCCCTTCCCACCCCCACACCATGTGGGCTGGCCTCTTGAGGGAGGACAGCTGCAGGAGGCTCAGGCAGCCCCAACAGGGGACGACGCACTCACAGGATCTGGAAGGGCTCTGAGGGCAGGCCACACGATGGTTGTGTGGCTCAGCACGCAGCGACTGGAAGGAGGCAGAGTGAATGCCTCTGTGCACCAGTGCCCAGTGGACACTTAACCTGGCTGTTCTGTGCCGTCACCAGGAGAGTGGGCGCAAGGATATGGGAGCAACAGAGTGTCCCGGGGGAGAGCATTCTGTCAGTGCTGCTCTGAAGTTGGAAGGGGCATCCGGGCTTCACATCACCCACCCTGGGCAGCCGTCCTTGTGAGTTTTCAGCCACGGCCACGTGTGGCTCCTGTGTCGTACAGGAATTGGGCCAGGATCCCAGAGCCAAGCTTGCTCCCGCAGCTAAAGCTCTGCTCACCTGTCAGGACAGAATTTCCACACCCCTGTGTCCAGAGCAGGCACGGGGTGGCCTTGTCCTGTTTTCACCTCCTCCGGCTCCCCGGAAGCCTGATCTCTGCTGACATCGACTAGTGATATTGAATAGGGCTGTTTATGCACAAAGGGGGCCTCGCCTGCCGGGCCTGTGGGTACCACAGTGTGCGGCCCATGGAAGCGGTCCTCTGTGAGCCCCAACCAGGCTGTGTTCTTGGTCCAGAGGGAGGAGTGGGTGCGTGCTGCATTGGCTCCCCTGTGCTGTTTTGGGGTTCTTTCCTAGGCGAGCCCCAGGGCGCTGTCTCATCAGCTCCAGGTTAGGGTATCGGAGATACCCCAGCTCGAGGGACTTCCTAACCTGCCCATCTTACAGGCGCAGGCAGATGGGCCCGGGGTCCTTAAACAGCGGTGCATGCCGGGGCTCCATCCTGCTGGGAGGAGAGGCAGGGAGGGCATCCTGGCCGGCGAGGCAAGGGCTGTGCTGCCTCAGGGCGGTCCCATCTCGGGGGTGCTCCCCCCCTATAAAACAGGGCAGTGAGGTGCTGCGGCCCAGAAGCCCCATCCTGCAGCTAGGGAAACTAAGGCTAAGAGAGGCTCTAGGCCAGGAGAGATAGGGAAACAGGATTAGAACCCAGAGCTGGCTGACTCGTGGTCCTGAGTCCATGCTGCGTGCAGAGGGCATCGGGCTCACAAATTCCTGTAGGTCCCCAGCTTCAGGGGTGGTGTTGGGGTTCCACCCAACATTTTAGGGCTGGGAGTCCAAGCACAGCCTTGGAAGCCCACCAGCAGGTCCCCTCCGGCCTCTGAGGGCCTTATGAGTCCCATGATCCCCACTGGCAGGGGCCTGTGCCTGAGGGGGAGGGCTACAAGCCAATTAGTGGCAACTGGTCACTCTTGGCCCCAGTGGCTCCTGCTCTGGGTGGGACCTGCTCAGTGATGGGGTCTGGGGAAGGTTGCACTTCTGGGGGGACAGAGCAGCCTCATTCTTGCACTGGGGGGCCTGTGGGAGCCTCCCAGCTTGTGTGGGCATGTTCCGGAAGCTGGGAATACTCAGAAAGGGCAGGGGAGGAGAGTGTGGAAGCTGGAACCCTGCCATCCTGTCCACCCACTCACACTCAGCCTGGGGCAGAGGCAGAGTGGCTCTGGCTGAGGCCCAGCCCGGCTCCTCTCTGTGATGAGTTGGGCCTGGGTCTGCCGTTCCGTCCTCACGGACAGAGAGCCAGCCCTGCTTTGGGGGAGCCTGGACCCCGGATGCAAGCCTGAGCTGGAGGCAGGGCAGGGGCAAGAGCCTGGCCTCTGTCTGAGTCACCCTGGGCCGAGTGCTCTCAGGGCCCCCCCAGGTCCTAGTGTCCTGCTCAGTTGGTCCTGGGGTGTCCTCTGACGGGCTCATTGGGAAAAGACCACAGTCAGGTCTACACTCTCTGGGTCCCAGATAGACACATCATTCCAAGAGCGGGGGCACTTCCCCGTCATCCCGGGCGCTGTGCTGAGCCAGGGTGCCCCCAGCTGCATAGGAGCTGGTCTGTGCCGCAGACCTGCCAGCCCTGGGGGGATAGGCAGTACAGAATCTGTGAGCTGATTTCAGGGGACCCCCAGCCTCCTACTAGAGCTGGGGAGACTCTGTCTCAGGCGGCATCCCCGCAAGAGTGGAAGATATGCATGGCTGGGCCGCAAGGAAGCCAGTGGTTGGGGTTTGGTTTTGGGTGGGAGTCCAGACCAGGCTGGGAGTCGGGGGGTCGGACAAGGCTTCCCTTGCCGTCTGTAACCTCTGGGCACTTGGGCGCCTTGCCCGCTGTGAGTTGTGGGCTGCCATCTGCGGTGGTTGTGTGGGGTAAATGAGAGGCAGGGGATGGTCACACTGAGCCCCCTCCCGTTTTCGGGGTCATGTGCCACCAGGCCTGCCCAGCTGATTCCTTGGTCACCTTGCGTCTTTCAGAACATGACTCATCCCAGAGCACCCCCAAGGAAGCGGGACCTATCATGGCCTTCGGGAGACATTCCAGGACCGCAGAGCCCAGGTAGATGGTCTTTGCCCTGGGCCAGGGCAGGGAGGCAGCCCGGGAGGTGGGCGGCCTGGCCAGGAAGGGAACGTGAGCCCATCTTTCAGAAGAGCCCAGCACCAGCCCCTCAGGCCCCAGCTGGCAGCCAGGCCCACCCTTCCTGAGGGATTCAGCCTGGTCCCTGGCAGGCGGCTGAGGTCCCACTCCAGGACCAGGAGTGAGGTGCAGGGCAAGGGTTACCTGGCCTGCCATGGGCCTTTGCCTCTCCCTGAGTCCTCGGCCTGCCCTGCGGCCTGAGGACTCATTCGCCTCCTCGAAACAGATGGAATCAGGGAGGGCTGGGAGGGCTGAGTTGTTGGCACAGAGACTCTGCTGAGTGAGCTCCGAGTCACAGCCACCTACCTACGTGGTGCCAAGTGATGGGCACGCCCAGCCCCCCAGCTGCGAGCCACCCTCCTGGACATGCTTCTTCAGAGCCTCAGTCTCCTCATCCAGAAGGCCGGGGCAGGAGTGGCTCCTGGTGGAGTGTTGGGGACGCACCGTGAATCCCAGAGCACGTGTGGCTTCCGTGAGAGGCCCAGGGGACCGGACACAAGTCTTTGCACACAGTGGGCCCCCAAGAAGCACAGTGCTTTATACTTCACTGAGAGCAGACAGCTCTCCAGGTGTTTGGGCCACCCTGGCACTCTTCTCGCTGCTCTCCTCGCTGGAGCTCAGCGGGGTCTAGTTCCCTACACCCGTTATTTCAGGTTTTACGTGTGCTGGTGCTAATATGCGAGATGAGACGGTAGGTCGAGGCAGCGCGGGGCCTGGTGTGGCCAGGGGCCTTGTCGGCAGCATCTCTGAGGCAGACAGGAGGGCTTCCGCCCCCCAGGAACCCAGGCCTGCTGTGGCCATGGGTGAGTTTCACAGCCCTGGGGAGACAGCCAAGTGGGGAGAGGTCTCCACCCCGACCTCCAGATCCGAGCAGCTCTGTGTGGTGGTCTGGGTCTGTTTGCACAGCCACAGGACAGGGAGCCTACCTGCCCACGGCAGGTGCTGTGGGGGGCCTGCCAGAGGTCTGGCCTGGTTCTATTCCAGAGCCCGAGGCTCTCTGTCAGTGTCCCGGGGCAGCGCCTCCATACCCAAGTCGGCCTGGGGGCAGCCACTACCCTGAGGGCTCATGGGAATGGCCACGCCATGGCAGGGGACTGAGCCCCAAGACCCAGATCAAACCCCCTGGGTCCCACAACTACGTGGCTTTCACTGCTGTGTGGTCTTGGGGAGGCCATGGCCTCTCCCCGGGATTCTGTTTCTCATTTGCAAAAGGGGCGTCCAGACCTCTTCCTACGTACTCCCCGCCCCCCCCCCCCCAGGTACCAATAAGAGCAGACCGGGGGGGCTCTCCTGGCCAAGAAATGGGGGGGGGGGGGTCTGGCTTGGGATCAGTCCTAACCCACTACTTGGAAAGATGAAGCCTACACACGCAGCTGCCCCTGATCATACGGGCAGAGCGGGAACTAAGGGGTTATATGTTACCTATACGTCTTGCCGTGTAAATAAATAAATGTAAACATAAAAAATACGTATGTTTATATTGATATTAAAGCTTAGAGCAACACAGACAATGCAGAAAGATAAAAGTAAATAGGAAATTAGGGCAAAGGCAGAATCGAAGGTAAGCCTAAAAGAAGCCACATCACGTAGAAGTCTCTGGTTGCTGGTAATGACCTGTAAATTCAGCTCTGAGCCTCCTCGCGGCCAAAGCAAAGAGGAAAGCCTGTCCCTTGCAGGAAGTGGCATTCGGGGCATACCGTTGGCAGCGCTGACGGGACGCCCCGAAGCCCTGGGCGAGGGTGGGGGGTGAGCACTCCCTGACGCTCGGCACAGCTGTGTTCCTCTCATCCTGCTGAACCCTTCCCGCACTGAGTCATCTGATTTTCCCCAGCCCTTCAAACCCCAGTGGAGAGAGGCAGCGAGGGGCCCCGGCCAAGCTGTCAGGCCTTGCTGAGTCCGATTTTGAACGTGCGTCTCTCTGGCCCCGGGACCACGCACCTGCAGGTGTACCTGCCCCAGCTGCTGCCCCCTGGAGACGGGTGCCCCCGAGGATCGGGGAGTCAGTCCCAGGGTTTGGGACACAAAGTCACACTGATGCGGCACTGTCAAGGCCCTTGCGGCCCTTGAGGTGGCCTCCCAGGCTGTCAGGGCAGGTGGGCCGGGGCTGGAGGTACAGATGCGGGTCGGGGCCCGCACACCTGCGTGCCTGGGCTCTCCTTCCCGAGACTTACACAGCATCTCTCTCCTTCCAGGACTCACGCCTTCTTCCTGCCTCCTCGTTCTGCAGGTGACCCCTGCAACTCTGCCTCCCTCAGGTCAGTGCCGCGTTTTGAACCTTGAAAGTCAGGGCTCCCCCCTCCCCTCAGGTACCACCCTGGTCTGGGCCTGTCTGAAGTGGGACATGCACACACACGCACACACACGGCTTGTGGAGGACTGAGGAGCTGGGCGGGCTCAGCTGGGTCTGCTCCTGCCTCAGCCCTGACCTGCCACTGGCCTCTTTCTGTGCCCGAGGGACCAAGGTCTGCCAGAAGTCAGGGGCTTGCCCAGGTCTCTTGCCCCAGGAAGCTGGACTCGGGCCCATCTTTCTGTCTCCCTTCCGCACAGAAGTTGAGTGAAGCTCCTTCTGCAAGGAGCCATCTGTCTCGGGGGTCCGTGGTGGGAGGGCTTGGGCCAGCTGCTGGGGACGGTCCGAAGTGTCTGTGGAGTGGCCAGAGCTCAGGGGCTCAGCAGGTGAGAAGGTCCTCGGCCCGCCGCTCCCTAGCCCAGCCACCCTGTGGCCCTGGCGGGAGCCGGTCATGCCCAGAACACTCCTTGCCCACACCCTGCTCCTCCCCTGAGAGCCGGCCCACAGGGCAGGCTGTAGGGCCCACTTGGCTGAGTCTGGCCTCCTGGGGAGTCCGCGGGGCCGTGTGGGCCAGACAGGCGCCACCCCCCTCCCCCGCTGTTGCCATGGCCAGGGGCAGGCCTGCCTCCCAGGTCCATGTGGAGAGGACCCCAGGCTGTTGTGTCTGGGCTCAGGAACCCTCTGCCATCTGGGGCCCGTGTGTTCACAGGTCCAGCTTGCCCGCAAGACTCTGCAGACATTGCCCCCAGGGCTTTTGTGTCTGCGCGCGGAGCGTGCGCCAGCCGGTGCCCGTGGTGGGGTGGAACATGGGTGGGGAGAGGGGGAGGCCCCCAGAGGACGTGGGGCAGAGGGGAAGGGGGACCTGGAGGGGGGATAACAGAGGAAGGGGACGAACAGAGTGGAGGCAGAGAGAAAGCAGGGCAGGGCACGGGGAGAGAGGAGACACAGAGCAGAGCGACGGGAAGCTGTGGGGAGCTGTCGCTGGGGAAACGGGGCCTGAGGGTGCAGCTGGTCCCAGATGTCCCCAGGGCCTGCTGGGCTCTGCCCAAGGCCATCTAGTCCAGGTGCTTTCCTGGGCATCCACTGTGAAATCCCCCAGCGTCCCACTGGCAGCTGTGGTAGCCTCCGGGGTCCCCATGAAACCCACGCCCTCGGAGGTACGTTCCTCATGCAGGCTCGGGCACCAGAACGTGTACCTGGGTCCTGCGACCCCAAGCCCTGACAGACATGCAGGGAGCCACAAGGGTGTGTCCCCAGGAACACAGGCGGAGGTCCAAGGAGGCAGGGCCAGCCCACCTGGGAGGCCAGAAGGGCTCCTGGGCCAGGGCGGTGGGGCCCATGCACAGCAGCTGAGACCCAGGACAAGTGGGGAATGACCTGGGTGGAGAAGGACAGGCCTGGGGGAGTGGGCTCTCTCAGGGCAGGACCCGTATTCCCCCATACTGTGCAGTGGACGGAATGCACGCAGGCCAATGCATGCAGTCGGTGCTTATTCTATGCTCATCCTGAGCCTGAGTAGTCACCAGGATGACCATACAGCCGTCGGGGCAGGGGTGAGGACATGTTCAGGGCCAGAGGGGAGGGCCTCCCCTCTTGCGTGCGCACACGCCCTCCTGCAGCCCCAGGACTACCAGCAAGGTGGGGCTCATCATCTCCATTCTGTTCTGCTAGAAATGGAGGCTGGGGGCTGGGAAGAGCTCAACTCTGGCCTCACCTGTGGTCCAAGAGCTGCCTTTAGGATGCTGAGCTGGGAGGTGCCAAAGGTTTATGGGGGACAGTGACTCGGTTGGTGGGATTTGTTCTTGAACTGACTCGGTATTGTTCTCCCTGAAGTCTGCCCAGACTTGGCCCAGGATGGGGAGAAGTCTGGGCACGGGAGGCTCCCTCCGTCTCTAGTGCCTTCCCCCGCACTGAGCCCCTGGTGCCTCCCCCACACCCAGTACGGGCAGGAGCCACGCACGTCTGCTCAGCACCCAGCTCTGGCTTGTTCCCTGAAGGGACTTGGCCCTGCCCTGCCCCAGCACCCTGGGTTCCTGCGGACAGACGGGCTGCCCTGTTCTTCAGAAGTTGGTGCGGACGGGCCTGACACCGCAGGGAGAACCATGCTGAGGAACCACTCTGCCTGCTCGAGGGCCGGCCCGTGTCTGGTGCCCACGGCCGAGGAGGCGCAGAAATTTATTCTAATGCTAAATGTCCAGATAGCCTTTGTTTACCCAGATAGAAATTAGGGCCTTAAAAATACCTCGCATTTGATCTTCTGGTCCCAGTACAAATATTGACAAAATGCAGAATGACGGGCTTCCTTCAGTGCTTACTTCTCGGTTCTGAGCAGCGCTCTGGCTGGGGGTGGTTAACCCTGAAGCGGAGGAGAGATGTGACGAGAAAACCCTCTGGGGACGGGTTGCAAGGAGAGCCTGCCCTGTGAGCTGCATCGGACAAAGCCACTTTCGATTCGGGTCCCGTTACTGTGCCAGGCCCTGAGCTGGACGCCCCTCCCATAAGAGCCATCGCTGTTGCTGACAGCCCTGCTGGGTGGGTGCCGTGGGGGGCAGAGGCTCGGGGAGGTCCAGGGGCCAGCCCCAGAGACCACCAAGCAACCAGCAGCAGCAGAGCAGGGGCCTGGCCCCAGCCGGCTTAGACGTAGAACCGCTTCTGGATTCCAGGGCCGTGTGGCCTCGCTGAGGGGTCAGTCTACGGGATCCTAAGAGACCGTCTCCCCGGGTTGCGGGCAGGAGGCTGGGGACAGGGCCTCCAGCTCAGGCCCTCCGTGCAGTGGTGCCCAGGGTGAGCTAGAGGGTTCTTCCCGCTGGAGTGAAAGCAAGCGGCTCCCAGACCCAGTGCAGCTGGGAATACCCGGGGCTGCTCTCTGGGCTCCGCGGTCTGGGCTCGGTGGGGTGCTTGGCCTCAGACATCTCCCTGGTTGGAGGCCTTGTTGCCCAGTTGTTACGGAGCCGGAAGGCCAACAGGCCAGCTGTGGTGGGAGAACACAGGCTCGCACTCTGCTCAGCAGCCGGAGGTCGCTGCCCCAGCACGGCTGCGTCTGAGCTGCTCTTCTCCAAGAACACCATACCCACCGAGCCTGGCCGGCCTTGGAGGACTGGGAAGCCAGAACACCCCTGTTGTCACCTTGCGGAAGAGAAAGTGAGTGTCTCAGACATGGGGCTTCCTGGGGTCGCCTAGTACAGAGGGGTCTGGTCCTCCTTAGCAGCGGCGTGACCTGGCTCGGTAAATGGAGACGTCTGTGGGTTTCTGTTCACTCGTGCCTAAAACACAGGGGAGGAGGGGGACGCCTGTCTTGGCTGTGTGAGTGTGGGCAAGTACCTTAGCCTCTCTGTGCTCCTTCCTCCTCTGCGGATCAGGCTGTAATGGGGGCGGACGGGGGCACTCGCTGCGACGGGCTCAGGTTGGTGCCTGGTGTGTGGCCGGTGTGGGGTGTTGACGTTTGCCCCGTTTCCGACGGGGCGCATGTGCCCAGTGGTGGTGCACACGTTGGCAGCAACATTGGGCAAATGGGGATTTGAATGGGGGCTCTCGGGAGAGGTCCTCCGTGTCCTCCGTGAAGACAGGACCTTGTTCACGCTCGGCAGGTTGTCAGGACAACTGTGGTCGCACAAGCAACAGGGACCATGGCACCTGCCCTCCACACCGCCGCCATGGCAGCACCCCCCTGTAGGAGAGGCATGGGGCTTCCCTCCCAATCCCACTCCCCTGGTTCTTGACCCAGGCCCGGCCCCTGGCTCTGGATCAGCCCGTCCCCATCAGAGCGCAGGGCCCGGGCTCTGCCCCCCTGCGTCAGCCGCGTCTCCCCGTCCCAGTGCCCTTTGAGGGCCCCCCGCCGGCCTCAGTCAGAGCCACGGCACGGCGAGCCCCTGGGCCTCGGTCTGCTGGTCTTAGGTTTTCACTCTGCGCCGACAGGGCGGGGGGCCTGGGGCTGGCCCCGTGGCCCCCAGAGTAGTCCTGCTTGTCTCTGCCATACGTTTGGGGTTCTGCGTGAGACCTGGTAAAGATAGGGAGACCCCACGGGCAGGGCAGAGTCAGAAAGATGCGAGCTCTTGGGGTGTACCCGCTGCCTAGCAGGCTCTGCTCCAGAGAGGCTCTCGGTCCAGCAGGTATTTGCCGGGGCAGCTCCGTGTGCCCCCAGAGGGCCACAAACAAGGGGGTGGGCTGTCACCAGACAGACGCAGCTCGGGAGCCTCGGGGTGTGAGCTGTGGCCGGCTTGGGGCCCCCATGAGGCAGGTGCTGCAGGAGCTCGGTGGGGGGGGACGCGGCCACGCATCCACGGAGCTGGTCTTGCTGGTGTCGCCCTGGTGCTGCCCTGGCATGGCCTGTCCCTGTACCCGCCGGCAGTGGGCAGGGTGAAGCTGCCAGCCTGGAGCCCGGCTGGGGTGGGCCGGGATGTCCCTGGAATGCAGGGCAGCCCTCGGGCCATCTGGTCAGAGGCCACCCCGCGCCAGGCAAGCAAAGACCAGCCTTTGAGGGTCGGGGGCAGAGGAGGATTTTCATCCAGAAGGAGCCCGGGCCTGGGAGGCCAGGAGCCTATATGTTCACGCCTGCCTCTCCATGTCACCGCCTCGAGCTGGGCCGCCCCCTCTGTAAGGCGGGAGGGCATCCTTGCCACTGCCCCGGGCAAGGGCTCGTCCCCAGGACCACCCAGAGCCCCTCGAAGGGGTGAGGGCGCCTCTGGCAGCTCAGGGAGGCCAGGGGCCCGGGCAGGAGGAAGAAGGTTCCAGAGAGGGCACCGCCTGCCCCCCTCTCTCTGGCCAGGCCCTCCTGGGCCTCCACACAGGACAGGCGGCCACGCTTCCAGAGTGGACATTCCTCCTTCCTGCCCCCGGCGGCCGGCTGCCTTTGTCTTCCTGGGGCTGCACAAAATGGCCGCTGCAGCCCTCCGCCATTTTGTGTGTGAGGCAGGCAGGCGAGCGGGTGGCCCGGCAGGGGAGGAGGGAGGGAGACCACTGCCCGCCCGCCTGCCCCGAGTGGCCTGGACGGAGCCCAGCACCAGCCCCCGCCCCAGCCCGGCCTTGGCCGCGGCTGCCCTGGGCTTGGCACCAGCTCACGTCTTGGCAAGGCCGTCCGGGAACCCCGGCCCTTCACCCAGCCTGGTCGGCCCCCTCGCCGCCCCCCAGACTTCCCTGACGAGCAGACGGAGATGCTGCGAAGCAGAGCCCAGAAGAGCTATAATTAAAGCCATGCTCCTGGAGGGAGTCCTTGGCAGCCACGGGGCCGGCATGGACGGTTCTAGAAATGACGCTTGCCCGAGTGGGTGGGGGTGGGCTCCCCAGACTCGCCATGACAGGGCCGGGTCTTTTCTAGGCCACGCTGGGGAGAGGAGCAGCATGCTCAGCTCTCCACTCACCATCCCACACCCTCACCTGCCTGGGGAGCCTCTGAGCTCCCTGGCTGGGCCTTGGGCTGGGCCCTGGGCTCCTGGTGGTTGGTCAGGTTTCCGGTCTGGACGCAGGTCCTGGCTGTCCTCAGGAAGCTGGGACAGGGGGCTTCCTGGAGGAGGTGAGGTCCGTGCCAAAAGACTAGGGTGCCGCTCTGCAGCCGGGCTTCCCATGGCGCCTGAGCCAGCTGAGATTCTTCATTGCACAAAGCTGGGCTGAGCCCATTCTGGCCCAGCCCAGGCCCTACACGGTCCTGTCTTCTGTGGGACCCACATCCCCTAGATCTCGGCTACCCTGAAGAGCATCTTTCCGGAGCTGGGAGCAACCGGGCGTCGGGGGCCTCCTTCTGTGCCTCTTGCTCTGTGCTCAGCATTAACAAGCCCACGGCTCGGACAGTGCGCAGCGGATCAGGGGTAGCACATTACGGGGGGGACACGGTCACGCAAGAAGCAGGCTGCTCGGCATCCGGGGATTCTCGGCCGTGGGGCCTGGGGAGCCACACGGAGGAGACGCCAATGTCTCTGGAGCCAGCGCTGGGCCGTTTGCTGTGGGCCACCGTGCCACACCGGCCTCGGCAGGTGGAAGGGAGCAGCCAGCCTGCCAGGCATCAGCGCCTGCCCGCGGTGTCCAGCCATGAGGCCCTCAAAGGGCAGCGTACCTCCTAGAGGAACTGCATGGAAATGTCCTTGTACAGAAGTGGGGCGTGGTATTTGAGGCGAGTGCATTTTAAAGGGGCTGACGCTGTTTCTCAGGCAGCGTGGAGTAATGCCAGGCCGACCTGGGGGCCCGGCCCGACCTGTGTTCTCTGTGTGGCTGAGGGTCAGTCCCGCACTGTCAAGGGACAGACACCCAGATACAGCGCGTGTGTGGCAGGGTAGGGCCTCGGGAGCTGCATGAGGCCTTCCCCAGACATCTGTGGCCCAGCCAAGCCCTTCAGGCTGGGAGGGTTGCTGGACGCTGCCCCAAGGCCCTTCCCAGAAGCTCTCTCCTTGTGGTTCCCAGAGAGAACATTCCGTCACCATGAAGTGAGGTTTACTCATGCCCTGGCTTCCTCTGGGGAAAGCCTGTGGGACAGGATGGTGGCCACGCGCCAGGCCAGACCCAGTACCTCTTGGGGGACACAGAGCCCCACAGCAGAATGACTTTCTCGGAGGGGACTGTCCCAGCTGGGGCTGCCGCGGGGCGGGCTTTCGTGCTGGGCATTTTTAATGATAGGTGTGCATCCGGTCCCCTCCCTTACTCCTGCTCCTCACCTTGTGACCCAGACTGTAGGTTGAACGGAGAACCTTTCAGACAAATGTGCGCCTTTGAGGTTAACACTGTTGCCTAATGACTAACACCGCCTGGAGACACCCACAGGATCAGAGAGGGCTCTGCGTCCTTGCTTCTGCCTTTGGAGTCCAAGCAAACCCTGGAGTGGTGAAGACCCGCTCTCCCCACTGACACCCTCTCTCCGGGCACAGAGGCCCCTTGACCTTCTTCCGGAAGGCCCTGGCATCCTTGTCCCACTAGCCAGAGCGGGCAGCTGAGGCCAGAGGTGCTGACTTGCCCAAGGCTCATCACTGCCTGGAGCCAGAGCGGGGCTCAGAACCATGACCTGGTGGACCTCAGAGCCAGCTGGCCCCTCCTCCCCGTGCCAGTGGCCCCTGTGGATGCAGTGTGTCTGCAGAGCCGGCCAGCCCCCCTTGCCCAGCGCCTGCCCCCTGGCTTCCCAAGGGCTGCCAAATGTTACTTTTGTGGGCCTCCAAACTCCCACGTCCGTGGCGTTGACCGTCCAGCCTCCGCTGAGTGCCGGCTGCCTGCACCGTGTCCGCCTGCAGGTCTCAGGGCACAGGAAGGCAGGGAGCTAGAGCAGGACGCAGGCTTCTGAGGTGCCCATCATGGGGGGCGGGGGCTGCCGGACAGGGAGGGTGCGAACAAGAGAACGCTCCGGCGCCCGGAGACGGAAGGAGGGCTGGGGTCTGTGCAGACCCATGGGGCTGGGGCGGGGGCTCCTGTCTGGAGGTGCCTCTTCCCCACCTGCGAGGCTTGTGCCGCCCAGAGGGACAAGTGGAAAGAGCCTAGCGTCAGGGAAATTTGGATTCCAGACCCGGTTTTGCCGCTCTGTCTCC
Organism: Mirounga leonina; assembly: GCF_011800145.1. Lineage (NCBI taxonomy): Eukaryota > Metazoa > Chordata > Mammalia > Carnivora > Phocidae > Mirounga > Mirounga leonina. The sequence goes on along the minus strand of NW_023270739.1, from coordinate 521,172 downwards.
AGGGTGTGCTGTTGGGGGCGGTGAGGCCCCTGGGCCGTGCACTCCCTGGGCTGCCAGAGCCTGAGGCAAAAGGAGAAGTCAGTAAGCCGGTCCGCTCTGTCTGCAGGGTGGATGTTTGTATATCATGGACGGTTTTGCCTTCATTTTTAAGAATTTTACTTTAAAATATTTGCCTTGAATGCTGAGTTTGGTGTCCCAGAAGTGGCGTGGCCTAGGTGCGGGTCTGGCCGGCCTCCCCAATTCCCGGCCGTGGTGGGCACACGGCCCCCTGCCCCGGCCCAGGTCGATCAGACTGCCATCTCCTTAACTCGATGGGCCGTGTTTGCAGGGAGACCCACCCCCGCCCGGGCCCCCGGATGCCACCCCCGCGTCTTTTTCCCAGACTCCATTGTTGGCACGGCTTGCCGAGCAGAAACACTGGCCGCTTTATGGGGAGAAACCTAATCGGGGCGGCGCGGGGGGGCGGGTGGCCATGGGGGGGTTCCCGGCTCTCGGTGGCCCCGAGCCAAGCCCGAGGTGACTGCGGGGTGACACTGTCTGTCTGCCTCACTCGCTCCAGACATCCGCCCAGCCCTGAAAGGGCCACCTGCCCACGAAGGCCTCCCACACACCTGTCCCTGGCTGGCCTGGCTCCTCCCACCCGGCCCTGCCCAGCACCCTGCCCGCAGGCAGACGCCGTGGGACCGGGTGGGCTGGTGCTGGCAGCTGGCGGCTGGTGGGGCGACCGCCGATTGCTCACTGCCCAGCAGCCCTGCTCGGGGAGCCCCTTTCATGGTGCGTTGCCGGCCCCCCGCTGCCAGGCCTCATCCGGGCCGACTGGGAAGGGTCCCTCTGGTCTGTCTCAGGAGTCCGGCCGTCCCCCCAGGCCGAGGCCCATGGTGACCCCTGGGACTGTGGGGCAGGGAGGCCCAGCAGATCTCAGGAGAGAAGAATGCCATCACGGCTGCCGGGCACCTCTCCCCCCTGCCCCGCCACCTGCCACAGGGCTGGCTCTTCCAGACAGGAGGCCTGGGGCCCCCGAGAGGACAGCTGGCCCCAGAGCTGGGGCAGAGCTGGGATTCCCCTGGGGGGCCTCTCTCGGCTTCCGGAGAGGCCCACACGGACAGGAGACAGGGCCCTCGTGGGCACGCAGCTAGAACAGCTGGGGGCGGGCGCCCCAGCAGAGGACAAACAAAGACAGATGGGCCGGGGAGGGTCAGAGGCGGCCTGCACTGGGCATTTTTCTGCTCCGGGAGGCTGGCCTAGGGGAGCCGGGACTGGGCAGGGATGGGTGGGAAGAAGCAGAGGTGCGGGCCTGGGGGATCTGGCTCTGAGGGCAGCCTCTCGGGCTCAGCTTCCGTGCCCTCCAGGTGGTCGGCGGTCCGGCCGTGTGCTTGTCTCATATCTGTGTCCTCATATCTGTGTGCTCCCCTCCCTCATGCCAGTCCTGCCCGGTCATCCGGCTGGAATGGGCCAGAGCCAGGTGGGATGGTGAGCCGTCAAGCAAGCCCTGGCTGAGGCCTCAGGGCGGGTCTCGGGAGCCCCTTCCTCAGGAGTCTGCTCTCGGGAGGATCCCAGGCCTCGCCTGTCACGGGGCAGGAGCCTCAGCCTGGCCAGAGCCTCCTCTGTAAAGCGGGGACCTCAGCTCCTCCCTCTTGGGTCCCACCGACTTCAGGCCCCAGGGCGTCTGTGCGAGCCTGACATGGCGCTCGCCACCCAGCCCAGGAATGTCAGTAGCCCTGACCATTCAGCGATAAGGCCTGGGTCTCAGTGGTCTTTGAGCCAGAATTGTCCAGCTCAGGGTGGCCACAGAGGCCCCTCTCCGGGCCATTGCAGGGAGTGTGTCCCTGGCGAGAGGCTGCTCAGGGATGCGGATGCGCGGGCTGGCAGGGGGCGTCCGGGGAGGAGGCCCGGGGCAGTGGTCCGAGCTCTGGCATGGCTGCCTCTCTCCCAAACCTGACGCCTGTTACTCTTTTCCTGAATCCCGCACAGGTCAAGAAGCTTCTGTCCGTGGTGGGCCTTCCTCACAGCACGTGCGTGTTGGGGCAGGGCTCTGGGCCCGGGTGGGCTTCACCCCGCAGGGCCCCCCCTCCGCCCGCCCCGCACTGGCCGGCCCAGCCTGAGCCTGTGGGAGCTCTCGCCCTGTCATCCCACAGGACACAGGCCTGCCGCCCCAGCCCCCGTGTGGGTGCGCACCCGGGTGCCTCGCAGGATGGCCTCCGGCACCCCTGCTCCCCCTCCTGCTGTCCTCACTCGAGGAGGGACGTGGTCAGAGCTGTATCCCTCCCGTGCACCTCCAGGTCCTGCCATCAGGCGTGGGGGCCCTTAGATGGGGATCTAGTGGGCCCGCCGCCACACCTTTGCCCAGGGAGTACCTGCCCCCCGGCAGCTGCACCGCTTCTCTTCCTGTGGCTCTGCAGCATACTCCCTCAGCTGAGGCCCACGGTGCCCATGCTGCCCTCGTGACCCCGTCACCTTTCACGGTTCTCTCTGGCCTCCCCCGTGCCCGGACGTGGCCTGAAGGAGCCGTGGTCTGTTGCAGGGAGTCTGGATGGAAGAGGAGCGCTCAGCCCAGTCCCGCTCGGCACCACAAGGACTCGCCTGTCCCTGGGGCTCTTCGCCCGGTGCACCTGCTGCCCTTGGGCTCACCTTGCCTCGAGGGCCCTTTGGGACCAGCAGTCCTGGAGGCAGCCCCTTCTCTCTGCCCAGCCGGGAACCAGCCTCGAGTGCAGCCCTAACGCACCCAGGCCACCTGTCATCCACCCGAGATGCCGCAAGGTGGGTCCAGCCTGAGCAGGAACAAAGGCCAAATGGAGGAAACCAAGTCATATGGGCTTCTCCCAGGCCGGGCTGGAGGCCACGGGAGGGGGTGCTTGTGGGGACAGCCAGGGTGGACCAGGATGTGTGTCTCCCTTTGTCGCCCCGCCCCTGGGGTCCCAGCGCATGGGCTGGCCCGGTGTGCAGTCTCTGCCTCCCGGCTGGGGCTGGAACCAGAACCCTCCTGGGGTTAGCCCTGCAGGCTCAGGAGCTAAAGCCCGGGCCTAGGGGACGGCAGGGGGTGTCGGAGTCTGCGTAGTCCCACGCATGTGGATTCCAGCTCCGGCTAAGGGCGGCCTGGTGCTACCCAGACGCCCCGAGGGGCAGCTCCCGCACTGACCCCACATCTCCGTGAGGACGTCCAGGCCCGCAAGGGCGTAAGATGTGCCCAGGGACGCAAGCGAGGAGACCAGCCTGGTTTTGCAGCCAGGTCTGCCTGCTGGGCTCCCCTGCCTCGTGTCGCCCTTGGCCTGCAGGGGGCCAGCAGTCACCATCAGGGGTTCCCTACAGCCTGAGGCATTGGGGTCTCAGTGGCTAAGTCTAAAGCCCAAGGGCCGTGCTTAGGGCCCCTCCCCCAGAGTCCTTTGAGACATTCAGGGGGGGCCCTGGGCCGGGAGCCAGGTCCTTAGCCTCTTTTTCTCCCCAGCAACAGGAGGCTCATGGCAGCCAGTCACCCCACAGGGTCGGGTGGCCTCCAGGACGCCCAGGCCCCGTCCAAGGAGTGGTAGCTGCCCCTGGATATGGGGCTGCGCGTGAGACCTCCCTCTGCAGGCCAGGGCAAGGCCAAGCCCAGCAGAGCCCAAGAGCAACCCCCCCAGCCCGGCAGGGGGCCAGGGACCCCCCCCCCTTCCAGCCCACTAATCTCAGCCTATTTGCTCACTGTGGAGCGGGGTCAGTGCTCTCAGCTTCACGAGGAATGTGAGGACCGCACAGCCCAGCCCAGCCTGAGGCCTGCCCAGAGGAGGCAGCCTGCCTGCGGGAGGGGAGGGTGTAGAAGGCGATCTGGGGGTTGGAGAGCTCAGAGCGCTCGTACCATTCCCCGGGCAGAAAGCAGGATGTTCTAACCTCCGCCCTGCCACCTGTCGGCCGTGTGACCCTGCGAAGGCGATGTTACCTCTCTGCGCCCCGGTGTGCTCACGTCTAAGATGGGTTGACCGTAGCACTCGCCTCAGGGGCCCCCAGGAAGGCGGTGGCCGTGGTGACGCTGATCCAGGCTGACTGTGCCCTCGGGCACGGAGTGCAGAGCCCTCCAGGGCCTCCAGCTCTGCCCCAGCTGCCCTCCCCAGGGGAGCCAGCTTCCTTGTCTGAAAGGAAGAACAGCATCCTGGGGCCTCTCCCGAGGTGGGGACAGCTCAGGTCACCCTGCACGGCAAGACCAGACTGACCAGAGCCCATGGGGAGGGCGTCCCCACCTGTCCAGTGGGTGGAGGGAGCAGGTTTCTTGGGGCAGCGGAGAGGGGGAGGGTGGGCGGCCGAGGGGGGGTCACTTACAGCACCTGTGTGACATGCATTCCAACAAATGATGGCCTTCCTCCCAGTGTCACCAGTGCAGATGTCCCTTGGGAACATTATGGCCACTCCTGTCCCCTCCCTCCCTCCGTCTCTCTCCCCTCTCTCTCTTTCCCTCGGGTTGGTAGTTTTCTGTGTGCCCCCTCTGCGTGGCTGCTCTGGGGCGTCTGTAGTCCCAGGGGCCCTGCCCACCCGTCTGCCGGGATCCCCAAGCCCTTAGCACCCAGCCGGCCCGTCCCCAGCCCCCGGCCCCCGGCCCCCATTCCCCGCAGCACCCGGGCCCGCCTCCAGGAGGCGCCTCTGGAAGCCACGGAGTCCGTCCCTGCGCCACGACTAACGGCCCTTTGGGGTGAGGTAGTAGGTTGTATAGTTTGGGGCTCTGCCCTGCTATGGGTTAACTATACAATCTACTGTCTTTCCTGAAGTGGCTGTAATATCGCCGATGGACAGCGTCCAGGACCCTGGCTGGGGAGGGGACGGGCAGGCTGGGGACGGGCAGCAGCCTTGCTGGGGTGGGGTGGGGGCTGCCAGGCAGTAGGTCTGCAGGCCTACCTTCCACTTGCTGTGTGATCTTGGGCAGGTGCTTTGACCTCTCTGGGCTTCATTTTCCTCATCTGTGAAATGGGGACAAATGAGGATTGGAGACGATACTGTATGAAGCATCCGGAGCAGGGGACGCCTCGCAGTTGACCCTTCCGTCCCCCTGCACTGCACGGAGAGCCGGGGGCCGGTGGCGCAGTTTTTGCCGCCTGCCTCCCCTCCCCGCCCTCCCGCCCCCTGCGTCTGGACTGTGTCCGCAGCTCCATCCCTGTGGCCGGCAGTGGGCACCAGGGGGAGCGGCGTGGGCCCAGAGGACGAGGCTGGGGTGGCAGGACAGGCCCCCAGGGAGACCCCCGGGGAACCTCAGCACGCCCCCCGGCGTCCTCACCGGCCCGCCCAGCTCGGCGTCAGGCCTCTGGTCAGTGACGGCCCCTCCGCTGGAGAGGGGGCTGAGGCTGCCCCACCCCTCGCCGCTCACCATTCCAGGCGGGAAGGGAGGGGGGCTTGTGTGGCGCTCTGCGGCCCCTCGGGGACACGAGCTCCCCCACCCACGACGTGCAGGTGGACGGGCTGGGCTGCACCGTCTGTGCTGCCTGCATTGTCCCTCCTGCCCCGCGCCTGCCCGGCCTTGCAGCTTGGCTCCCGTGGCCACCCACCACCAGGCAGGGGCCGGGCCTGGGCGTGGGGCAGTGGCGGGACAGCGGACCCTCCCGCACCCCCGGGCACCGGCGGGGTGAGGTAGTAGGTTGTGTGGTTTCAGGGCAGTGATGTTGCCCCCTCGGAAGATAACTATACAACCTACTGCCTTCCCTGAGGAGCCCAGCGACACGTCCCCACGGGAGGGCCGCCCCACGCCCAGCAGGCGACTCCGGGGGCCCTGAGCCATGGGCCGGGGTGGGGGAGGCCGCGGCGCGCACACCTCGACTTCAATAAAAGCTGTTCTGACGTGTACCTGGAGTCCTGCCCTGTTATTCCAAAAGCCCCGGGACCAGGTGATGGAGGGTGTGCGCACGTGGATGGTGGTGTTGGGGCGCATCTGCCGTGGCGGAGCGTGGGGCGCGGCTGGGGAGCGTGTCCGGGCTCTGGGGGTCACCACACTTGCCCAGGCGCAGAGGCCTGTGGGCCCTTCCCGTGGGTGCAGTCCTGGACTCCAGGCCCCAGACGTGTCATCAGCCCTCATTCTGTGGAGACACCCCCATAGAGCTCCTTGCAGGTGGTGTGGACCCCAGTCGGCAGCTCCAGGCACAGGCTGGGGACCCCACGACCACCTCACCACCAGGTGCTCAGTCTGAGCCCAGACGTTCCCATCTCCTGTGCCCGGGCCCCTCAGGACGGTTTGAGGGGTAGCCCTCACTTCTGGTGTCCATCCATGGGCCACCTGCCTTCCTAAGGGTTCACTCGCGTTTCTCCCAGAGGCCTTGAGCCTCACATCGACGGCCGCCGCATCCCTGTCCCCACAGTCGCAGGGTCTGGGAAGCAGAAGGGGCCCGTCTGTGCCTGATGGAGCACTGAGCGCTCCCCTCGGGGAGGCAGGTGCTGGCCTGGCTGAGTCCACGCCCTGCCCTTGTGCCGTGGTGCCTGGCGCAGACCCGAGGAGGGACCACCTTCCCCGGCTGGAGCCAGCCCCCCGAGTCTGCCCACAGCCCCCCGTGAGAGGCAGCTCCAGGCTGGCTCCTGCCGACAGCACAGGGCACGCCGAACTGGACCCCAGTACAGTCCTCCAGTGCGCCAGCCCGACAGAACAGACAAACGTGGACGGTCCTCAGATAGTGATCTGGGATCGGGACTCTGCGACAGGGACCGGAGGCAGCTCCTGACCGAGCCAGGGGCCCCAGAGGGGCCGGCTAAGATGGGCACTGCTCGGTCATGTGCGCAGCAGCCTGAGGCCCGGCAGGACCTTCCTCCTAATGCCCCGGCCCCTCCCACCTTGACTGTCCCCAAGCCACCATCTTGGCCCCAGCCTCCATCCCGAGCATCCTGGCCTCCTCCTGCTGGGGTTCTCCAGCTCGACACCCATCTGCGACCTGCCTGCTCCGAGGAGCTTCTGCCACACCCTGGGTTGGGGACGGTGGGAGCCCAGAGAGCAGAAGTCCTCCAACACCAGCGGCCATCTGAGCTGGATCTTGACGGCTGTGTAGGAGTTTGCGGCTGGAGACAGAGAAGAGGCCGTCCCTTCTCCCATTGTCCTCCGGCAGCCGGGTGGGTGGCAAACTTGGGCACTGACTTCCTCCTCCTCACCTATGGTCAGTCAGTGGTGGAGTCTGGCCACTTGCGTCCCCTCACCATCATTTCTGTCCCTGCTCTCTCTGCACCCCCACTCCCTCTGCCCTCGGAGCTTCGTGTGGGTCCTAATCCCTTTCTCCAGACACTTGGCCTCCTGGGCACAGCCCCGTCCGTGCTCACGCCTGCGCATGCTCTCACCTGGAGCCCTCCTGCTCTGTCCTGCTTCTCGGGGCTCTGAACGCACAGTCCCCTCCTGAGCACGTCCGCAGCTCAGGTGCCGCCTCTGACCGCAGTCGTCTGTGTAGAAGCTGACGTCCTGAGTCCAACCTTTCCTCCTGGCACCTCCACTGTGCCCAGCCCTGCAGTGGGAGCTCACAGCCCGGTGGGGAGCAGCCAGGGACACGCAGCAGCCGCTCCTTGTGGTCAGCTCTATGTTTGGGGGCGGCTCGTGGGCTGGGAGAGCCCCAAGGAGCCCTGGACCCAGCCCTGTATCAGGGACGGCTTCCTGGAGGAGGTGATTTACCCAGGGTCCCTCCTCACATTCCAGCCAACCAACTTCCAGTCTCTGCTCTGCCCACCTGGCTATCCCTAGAGACAAGGGTGTCAGAACCCACCAGAATGTGAGCCTGAGTGTCTCAGGGAGAAGGGGAGGCGCGGGGCAGGGTTCCCCATCGCGTGGCCATCAGCGGTGTATGGAAGCAGTTTGGTCCTGAAACACGCCAGATGGCGTCGTCAGCCTGGTCAGAGCAGCTAGTTCATTCTTGTCCCCTTGTCCAGGGCTGGAATGCCCCACCAGGTGGCGGAAAGGGCCCCACCTTTGGGGACACAGGCCCGGGATGGTAGCTCTTCTCCTCAAGCCTCGGTTTCCCCATCCCACCTGCCGATGTCAGGAGAGAGCAGCTCAGAGAGCTCAGCTGAGGCTGGAGGGGGTGCACGGGGCGGGGGTGGGGGGTCACAGGAGAAGGGCGGGGCCAGGCAGGAGGACCTGAGTCCCCGACTGCGGCTGGGCGTCTGGCGCCACCTGCTGCCTGATCCAGGCTCCCGGCGGGGCTCTGGCCTGGGGCGGGCCAACAGGTGAGCTCCCCAGGGCAGGGGGGCAGGCCGGGGACTGCTGAGAGCAGAGCCAGGGCCACACGGCACTGAGGGACGGGGTGGTCCCCCAGGGCCCAGCATCTCAGGGGCCTCACTCTTGGGGTCATGGGGCTGGGCTGGCCTGTCCATCTCCCTGGCAGGCACATACTGCTGGGAGCCCACAAAGAGGTTTCATTTCAGTTTCCTTTAAAATCCGAAGGGAAAATGAATACAGATTTTCCCCACTATCCAAAAGTACAACGTTCCCTAGGAAAACTTCCCTAAACCGAAATGGCATAAAGTGAAGAAGCAGTTACCATTAATTTATATGAAAAAAAATATTTCAGTGTTCCCAGACCTAATAAATCACGTCTCTTGGGCATTTCTGATACTCTTAGGACACGTCCTGCTAACGGCTACACAACATAACTTGAGACAAAGCACAGATACTCGCAGACGCAGCTCAGAGCTGCGGCGGCGGGATGCTCAGGGGTCCCGGGGAAGGGGCTGGGGGCGCCGCTCGCCATCCCGCTGCTCGGGGCGTGCACTGGTCTGCACTGGCTTGGTGTGAAGCCAATGCCGAATGCGCTTTTCCCTTCCCCTCCCTTTTTCCCATAAAATCAGAACTCCCGTTTGGATTTGTTTTCAGTTAGCAAAAACAGGTACTCATATAGGTCTTTTGTAGAAGCCAAGCGGCCAGCCACGAGCTTCTGAAAACATTGTGTGGACACACTATGTATAGTGAATCCTCTAATCGTGCACAGCGTTCAACGCACAACCTCTGCGGTAATGAGCCCGTCCTGGGGTATATTCCCTCCGTACCCCCCAGTCAGGCAGGGCGTTCTGTGATCTGTTTTACGAAGGAAGGACCCAGGAAGGGCACGTGCCCCGGCCCCCGGCGCTGCCCGGTCCGCCCGCCAGCGTGGCCTCTGCACTGCCCCGCCCGGAGGGTGAGCGCCCCTTCTGTCCCTCCTGCCATCGCTGTGGCCCCGGCAGTGCCCCCTCCCCGACCCCGGCGGCCAGAGCCTCGGCCTGGCCCACAGGCCCTGCGTTTCCCGACAGTGACACCGTGTGGCAGCACGAGGAGGTGGCGGCCATCGCCCCGAACTGCCGAAGGGGATCCCCACCGCTCTTGGGCTAGATGCCTCAGGTTCAGGGTCAAGCCGGGGGGGGGGGGGCCGGTGTGTGCGGATTCCGCGTGTACCCCGTAGCCCCCGCCAGGCCCTCCGTGCCCTGGGGGCACCAGTCACCCCTGCCGTGGCCCCACTCACAGAGGGCGCCGAGACCCAGGTGACACATCTGGTCGCGTCCTGTCCACCGCCACTGAACCCTTGGCATCACGGCCCGCCCCCCCCCCCCCCGGCACAGCCACACCCAGGGCAGACCTGCGAGGGGCGCGGGCACCCTCCACATGCGGGGATCCAAGGGCGCTGCAGGGACTCAGGCCACGGCTGTCCCCAGGCACTGCCTGCTGGCCTGGGCCCAGGCTCCCTGCAGGAAGGGAGAGGTCCCCCCAGCACGAGAGGTTGGGGACACTGGCTTGTTTGGAGGCCTGGAGGTGGGGGTGGCCCCTGGCAAGAGGAGCCCAAAGGGAAAGCTGGGGCTTCGGTGGCCAGGCTGAAGAGGATGGGTTCTCGGGGGTGAGGCAGGCCTGCGTCTTGCTGTCATGCCCGTGGCCCCCCTGGCAGAGGCTTCATGCCCACCCAGTGTCCCTTAGCTGAGATGAGTCTCCCTGATGTTGTTGCTTCCTGGAGCAGGCAGGGTCTGAGGGCCAGAGTGGACCAGGAGCCTGGGGGGGGTCTGGGGAGTCCCCATGGGAGCTGGGTGAAGGTGCTGCGCTCAGCCTCTCTCTCTCGAAGTGGAGCAGGTGGGAGCAGCCAGCTTGCCCGTGTCAGGTCCTGGACAGCTGGGGGGCTGAGATGGGCCAGGAGGGGACAGGGCCATTCTGTGGCCTGAAGGGGGTTCACGCTGTCACCCACGCTCAGTGATTTCTGGGGGTCTCACTTTTGTCCTGACCCGTTAGGGTCCCAGAGCGGCCTTGTCCAGTGTTGGTGTTCTGTGAAGCTCTTTGGGTTCCTGGGAGGACAACCAGGCCCAGATGCTGTCCCAGCCGGCTCCCAGCCGCCAGGCTGTTCCACTTTCTCAGCGCTCCCCACCCCCATGGTCTATAGCCTCCCGGCCCCCACCCCCACGAGGCTGGGGCTCCCATGGTATCTTACTCCTGCAGTATCCCCAGCACCTAGCCCAGTGCCTGGCACACTGTTGGTGCTCAATAAACACCCCGTGACTGAAGAAACGATTTAGAGTGAGCACATGGTCTGCTGGCATGGAGCCCAGCTTTGGGAGGGAAACTGGTGGGAGAGGCAGTCGGGCAAGTGGGTGGCAGGAAGCAGCACCTGGGGACCCTGGGGACTGTCTCCTAGAAAGGCCTTGAGATGCTCTTGGACTCAGAGGGCTCCCTGGATAAATACATCCAGAGCAGCTGCCTACAGTGTCCTCTCTTGGAACTGGTGAGATTTCTGAAGGCTCTGACAAGGCCTGCATGGAGGACACAGGCCTCTTAGACTTGGTTTAACCCACAGTTTCTCGGACAGGCCTGACCACACCCACCAAGCTGGTCAAGTCACGCCAGCGAGCTGTAGCCCAGCCTGGCCTGGCAACTCTGCATTTCTTCTGGCCACCAAGAAGAGAGAGGGCCCCAAGAGGTGGCGGCCACCAGGCTCAGACCAACACAGATATGCCTGGACCATTGTGGTGACCAAGGAGCACCTTGACGTGTGTGGGTTTGAGAATCATTGGGAGGTGACACCGACCGTGGGATGGATTGGGGGCTGACTGGGTGGCCCAGGCCTCTCCGGTGGACAGCTGGACAGTCACTGAGACAGAGGAGTCAGGCTGGGGACAGGTCCGGAGCAGCTGAGGTTTAGGATACATGTGAGGAACTCCGGGGACTGACCTTGGGGGCCACCTGGGCCCTCCCTGCGGGAAGCCAGACATCAGCACTGTGCACCTCGCTCCCTATCCGTCCTGCCGGAGGGCCATCCAAGAGACACCCTCAGGCCCTCAGGGTCGGGAAGCGCGCCTCACACCCTGCTCCCACGGGAATCAGGCCCGGCTTGCGAACGGCAGCAGGGTCCCCACGAACCCAGGCCCAGCGGGGGCTAGGATGGGGCTTAGAGCCAGACGGTGAACCATAGTGTTCTGAGGGGCCCTGAGCCAGGCTCGGGGCCGGGACCCGCCCCACCGCCCGCCCCCCACCCCCCACCCCCGACCAAGGACGGGAACAGAGACACAGTTCCTGGTGCTTCTGATCTTAGGCAAGGCCTCGATCCCGGTGGAGGCAAAGCCGCCACTTCTCTCCTGCTGAGGCGGACTGTGAGGTCCAAGGCCAGCAGCTGTGCAGGGTGGGCCTCAGGACTGGGCGGAGGCTGGCCCTGCTGCGCCGCCCAGACCGGCTCCCGTTCACTCATGGTCACTCAGCGGGCTCTGAGACGCTGCTGGGGACAGCGGGGCAGGGCCTGGGCTTGGCCAGAGCACACAGACCAGACCCACCGGCAGGGGTCTGCACAAGCCCAGCTGTGACTTGAATCCCTGCAGGGCGGGGCCGGGGTCCCCCTGTGCCTTAAGCCGCTTTGACCCAGCCCCCCAGCCAGGGGTCCTGAGCTCACCCAGAAAGAAAGCAGACACTGATGACCTCAGGAGCCCCAGCCTCTGTCTCTCCCTGACTGCTCTGTGAGCCTCAGTTTCCCCATTTACACAACGAGGAGGACCTGAGCTTGAGGGCCCCGGGGCCACTCTGGTCCAACCTCCGCTGTAAGGTCTGGGGTGACCACCAGGTGGCACCCAGCACCTGGTAAGAAGGGCAGCGTGGGCTGGGGAGGGCGCTCGGCCTCTCTTGGCGGAGGGTGGTGGCCTGGGAGGCCATGTTCCCCCGCAGTCCCAGGGCCCACTAGGCTGTGGGATCACCAGCGGGGGGTGGGGGGCGGTGGACGTGGGGTGGATTCAGTATCAGCCAGGCCACCCCCGCGGGAGGCAGGGCCCCTTCTTCCCTCACTGCCCCCCCCCGGGGGTGGGTCCAGTGTTCTAGTGGCAGGCAGGGGAGGGGTGGGGGGCGGAGGGGGGACATGGGACGGCCCACCTTCCAGCCACCGGAAGGACCGCCACCCGCTGCCCCTCCCATGTGCTGTGCGGGGTCTGAGTCCTGGGCTGACGTCCACCCCCATGTCTGTTGGGACTCACCCCACCCCCACCCCGTGGCATTGGGTCACGTTATCTGTGTCTCTCTGAGCCTCAGTTTTCCCCTGTGTAGACCAGAAGCTAACCCTGGGTGGGTGAGGCTGGCCGTGCCTTCCACGCAGGTGGGGCCCGAGGTCACAATCAGCAGCATCTGAGATGGCAGGAGAAGGTCCAGGACAAAAGCCCCCGTCATCCACCACTTGCCAGATGGCCAGAGGCCTGGGTCTCATCGGATCCCACAACGGGGGTTGGATCAGATTTCCCATCCCCGTGCCTGGGACGGGGACACCGACACCCAGATAGGTCAGCATCATGTCCAGGGTCATACAGCAGTGTCTTTTGGGGACAGGGGTCTCCCTCTCCCCTGCGTATACCCTGAGCCCAGCACGGACACGGTGAGCAGTAAACACTGATTGTCATCACCGGCTCGGTCACTGCTTGGCGCCCCTGGGTGATCAGCAGCCTCCTAGAGCCTCGGGGAGGCCCGTCCCGAGGGAATCCTGGAGGTATCCCTCGGCCCCCCCAGAGGGCCACCCCCCAAAGTTCTAGACTCACAAGGACAAGGTGGTGGCAGAGGGAGCGGGGAGCGTGGGTGTGGCCGTGGGTGGTTGGGCAAGTGTCACCCCTGGCCGCTGACAGGAACTGGGTACCGCAGGCCCTTCCAGCCCGGCTGACCCTTGTCCCAGTGAGGGGCAGCGGCTGGCCTGACCCTGAGGCAAACTGGTGGGTGTGGGGGAAGCAGAATAGGAGTTGGGCCGAGCCCGGTGGGCTCCATTGCTCCAAGAGACCCCGACAGCCAAGGTGGTGCTTAGCGGGTCAGCCTTGTCTGGGAGGCCATGGGCTGTGCGGCCTCCCTGGGCCTGGGCAAGGCGGTCCTGAGGAGGCCAAATCCAGACTCCCGTCCTGCCCGGCACAGGGCCCGCCTCCCAGAGGGAGCAACTGGGGGCCTGGAGGGGCCAGACGTCACCTAGTCCTCACCCACCTGGTTTGCAGCCTCGGCTTGATCTCTAGCTCCTGGGGGCTCACTTGCAGCAGTGGGGAGCTTCTCCCTCCAGCCACAGGAGGCCTCTGCCACCCCAGAGCGCATGGCACCCAGCCTTTGTTCACGGCGGGCCCTCTGCTTAGGACGGCCCTCCTGCTGCCCCCTTTCCTCGTCACCTTCACCCAAGCCTTCCATCACAGCCGCCACCCCCAGCTTCTGACACTGCCCATGTCATCTGACCCTTTTGTGCATGTTCTCCGCCCCCCCATCTTAATGATAAGAAATCTGCCCAAGGTCCCACAGCCTGGCAGACACACATCCTGCCTGGGATCCCGGGCACACTTGCACAAACACGAGCAGGCCTGGCTTTGCCTCCACCAGCTGCCCTGGACGCCAGGGCCCAGCCGCTCCACCTCTGGGGAGCCTTCCTGGAAGCAATCTTTCCTCTTGGCCCCGCACTTGCACCCAGACATTCCTAAGTCCTGGCACTGGGCTCCACGGATGGCTGGGAGTGGAGGGCGTCAGTTCATGGCCCAGGGCAGCCTTGAATGCAGACTCACCAGAACAGGATGTTTATCACCTTGAGGGACCGCCTTGGGGGGTGTTGCCTTCCAAAGATCCTTCAGCTGGGAAACAGATCTGGAACAGCCAACGGCTACACAGTAGGGTTTGGGGAGGGGCTGCCTCGGTTTTGGAGGCACAAGAGAAACAGTGGGATGGAGGAGAGTTCGCGGACTGCTTCCTGGGACAGGTAAGTCCTGAGTTGGATTTTGTAGGATGAGTAGGACTCTGCTAGCTGCAGAGTAGGAAAAGGAATGAGGAGCCCCGTCTTCACACTCTGTGATTATACGTGTTTGTTGTGGGGGCCTTTGGGGGGTCGCTACGTGGTTTGCTGATGTGGTGGAAGGGTGAGGGACCCTCTGTGGGCACCGGGGACCACTCATACCCAATAAGGCAGGTCATTCCTAGAGTCAGTCTCAGAATTAATCAGGAAGTTGTTGCAGGTGACAGAAACCCAAGCCAAACCAGCTTAGGCCCAGAGGGTTTTATAGCCTTTGACAACCAAAACTCCAGGAGCTGGACCGGCATCAAGGATGGCTGGATCAAAGGGTGTCTTCAGGACTCTGCCTCCCCCATTTCTGCTGCCTGCTTTCTTCCCCGTGCCAGCCCTTTCAGGCCGGCTCCCACCGACAAGGCGGAGCAGGCCGCACCTCCGCCCCACTTCCCGACCCTACTCTGCCCCAGACTCGAGGCCAGCCCCGAGAATATGACACACAGCTCCTTCAGGCTGGGTGCCTGCGCGGGGACCGGTGCTGGTCTGACCCTGGAAGACCCCGGTGTGTGACACAGCCAGGCGGCCCCCGGTGCTGCCCCCTCCCCTCCCCCTGCCCTCCCCCTCTCTGGCCCACAGGCCCCTGGAAGAGTACCCCCCCACCTCGAGTGCCCCAGTAGCCCTCCCCCAGTCCCCTGGGCTCTAGCCTGTCCCCTGGCTAGGGCTGCAGGACACTTGCCAAGGAGAAAGCTGGGTCACCCCCTCCCACGTCCCCCATGGGGAGGGGGAGCCTGGCTGCCCAGTCACTGATGCCCTGTGTCACCATTCCGTCTTGTGCCCCCTGGCCACACCAGACCCTTCGAGGCTCCCTGCCTTTGGCCTGCATCCCCTGCCAGGAGAGCCCCGGCCAGCTGGCCCATCCCTCCAGCTCGTCCCCATGTAGGCCGCCCCCTACAGCAGGGCCAGTGGCCACCATGCCCTGCCCCCACTCCCAAGCACTTACTTCCAGCTGTGGCACGGCTGTCTCTGGGCAGTTCCCTGATAACAGGGGCCTCACCCCCCCAAAGGGGGCTTGGGAGGCTGGGCACCCAGTGGCAGAGGGTCCGCCCATGCCCACCCGTGGCTGTCCGTGCTGTCCTATCTCTCTGACCGCGGGCCCAGCAAGCCTCCCAGCCCCCTGCAGTTTCCTCGGGGGCAGCCCCAGAGTGAGTGGGAGCTGCCCCTCCACCTCATGGGGCGAGGGAGATCCGGGGCTCCCGGCCAGCCCACGCACAAGCACCGTGTTCGGCGGCATTCAGCTCCCAAGCACAGCTGGGCTGCTAGGCCGGGACCTAGGCCTGGGGACAGACGCGCGATCTGGCCGCGCAGTAGGGCCTCTGAGGGGCAGTCAGCTCAGGGGCCCGATGACCTTCCCAGGGCAGCCGGTCAGATAAGGGCCAGAAGCAGGCCTGCTGGCTCCTGACCGGTCGTCCCCCTCTCCCCCGGGACCCACCTTGTGCCAGCTACTTGACCCAGTGGGCTGGGTGCTACTGCCCCAAATCACCCCCCTTAGTCTCAGGCTCTGGGTGTTTTCAGGGCCAGGAGACAGAGGCTAGGCAAGATCAACCCAAGGTCACACGGCGGTGAGTGACAAAGCTGCGGTTGGAAGCATCTGTGGCCCCAGCTTGCATTCTCCTCCCGACACCTGATGCCCCTGTGTGGGGAGACGGCTCCCCATTTCACAGGGGAGGAAGCTGAAGCCCGGGGAGAAGCAGTTCCTGAGGTCAACGCTGATCAGGAAGAGTACCGGGTCATGGACTCAAAGCCAGCCCTTCCTGCCCGCGTACCCCGCCTTCGGATGTGGGCCTCCATAGTCCACCCCCACCCCCAGAGCAAGCGGGTCTCTGTCTGGCCTGAACCAGGAGTGTACAGCTTTATCTGGGAGACACTACATCTTGGGGTGATGGCAGCAGCATAGAGCCCCCCAGGGCAGGGAAGCCCCTGGGGAGTTCGGCTTCAGAGAGAGAGCTTTGCAGTCAGTGTAGATCATGGAGGGAGGGAAAGAACTCTAGGCAGGGAGGGGAGGAGGTGCGTCGAGGGTCCATGAGCAGCTGAGAAGACAGGGTTGGTACCTGCAGGGCACAGAAGTCCTGGTGGGTCAAACGGGGAAGAGTAATCCAGAGCCACACCTGTCCTCACGGGACATCTCCTGAGCTCTCCCTGTGACCCTGCAGGCCCGTTTCAGGGACTGTGGTGCTGAGTGACACCAGGGAGCATTGCAAGGAAGTCCCTACGATCAGGAAAAAGCAGATGAGGAGAAGTGGGGGTACGTGGTTTGGGGACATCGATGCTTCTAGAAGGAGTTGTCCAGCATGAGTGTGGTTTTGGGGGCCAGGGCCGGGGCCAGGTCCCAAATTCAGGAGGTAGTGTGAGTGGCCCCAGTGGCCGGGGTGGCCAGGATAGGGCCCGTGCCCGAAGTATCTTCGTCTGGCTTCTGGGTCATGCTTCCACATCTGCGCCCAGCCCCAGGCAGGCCGGGAAGGTAAGTCCAGGCCCCTGAGTCGGGGTGGGGGGCTTTGGCATCTAGGCTGTGTGTGTCTGGCACCTGAGGCCTCGGGTCCGGCAGCAGATCCAGACTCCTGGGCGGCCTTGGGGTCCACGGCCAACGCCCCCCGCCCCGCCACAGGACAGGAGATTTGCACACCCTCAGCTCGGCGTCTGGGTCCAGATCACCTGTGAGGCTGACCGCAGGGAGGGACCCGGTGTTCCCCACCCTTCAGAGGGGCTCAACCTTGGTCTGTTGACGTCCAACCAGACCCGACCTGGGATTTCATCTTGTAGCTGACTTTCTCCGCGGGCCCGGTCTGCGCTGGCTGACACTGAGCAGCAGCTGTCTCTCTGACCACAGCTGGTGGGGTCCTGGCATCTGGGGAGGCTGGAGGTCCGGGGGTTGTCGGAAGGAGCTGGGCCTCACGCAGCCCTGGGGGCACACACCACTGAGCTGGCCTCGTGGTGGAGCTGGAGCCGTTTGCCCCAGGGCTGGCTACCGGCCAGGGCCTGGCTGGGGGGGACTGGAGACGCTCAGGGTCAGGGGAGCAGTGGGGCGGGGAGGTGATGCGGACAGACTGTTACGGGAACAGCCCTCCCTGGAACCACTGGGCCGAGGGCCCCACTCAATGTCCGTGTGACATGGCCACAAGAGTCCAAAGGCCAGGTCAAGGTCAGGGCCGGCCAGGGCTAGAAGCCAGGGCTCTTCTGCATGCTGAGCCCCCTCCCCGGCAGTAGGCCGCAGCATTCAGGACTGGGCCAGCATGAGGCCGTGGTTTTCTACTGTTCTGGGGAAGCCAGCCCCAGGCTGCGTTAGCTGCGGGCCAGGGGGCCGGGGGGCCGGGGTGTGGAGTGGCAAGGAGGCGGTGTGAGCCTGAGGATCTTACTCTCTCGAGGCTGTGTCTTTTTTTTTTTTTAAGATTTTATTTATTTATTTGTCAGAGAGAGAGAAGGGGAGAGAGTGGAGCGTGCACACAAGCAGGGGGAGCAGCAGGGGGAGAGGGAGAAGCAGGCTCCCTGCTGAGGAGGGAGCCCCATGTGGGACTCGATCCCAGGACCCTGAGGTCATGACCTGAGCCGAAGGCAGATGCTCAACCTACTGAGCCACCTAGGCGCCCCTCAAGCCTGTGTCTTTAAGAACAGCTCCCACTGTGGGAACAGCGGGCAGAGTGTACATTCCAAGGGCACAGGAGGGGTCAGGAGCCTCCCATCGCCCACAGCCACCTGGAGAGTCAACCGGCGGACACTTCCTCTCGGTGACCTCCTCCTGGAGAAAGCTGTGAGAATTCTCAAATTCTTGCAATCTGGGCACGAACCTGGATCTCCTCCAAGATGGAGAAGACGACCAGATTCAGCTGGAGCAACAGGGGCCGGTGTTGAAGGCCAGAGCGGAGGCCCAGGACCCAGCGAGGAGCCTGGAGAAGGAGGTCCGGAGAGGCCGGTGTCCGGAGTGAGGAAGGAGAAGCCAAGTGTGTCCCAGGCACGCCTGTGGGAGGACTGGGGCATCGCAGGACAGAGGCACAGTGGGGACAGCAGGGGACGGTGACCAGCGCTGGCTGGCTGGCCACCCACACCACCTGCCCCAGCCTTCTCCCAGAAGAAGCTTCCGAATTCCCAGCAGCCATGGGCCTGGTGATAGGGCTCAGATCAGGGAAGGAAAAAAATAAATTCTTTGTGCCGCACAAACTGTTGCCCTTTCCCACAAGCACTTACAATTCTGGCTTTGTTTCCGGGAAAGCTGGCTGTTCTGTTCGCATTATGGGGGAGCCTTAAAAAGGAGCCCCCCAGAGCCGGGGGGTGGGGAAAGGGTGCCAGCTGTGAGCTCGGTGGCCAAGCGGGGAGGCGGGTCACCAGGGGAGGGCATCCCTCAGAGGCTGGCCTGGAACAGTCACCCTCGCTGGGGTGGGGACACTTACCTGGGAAACTGGAAGATGGAGCTCCCCCAAGGACAGCATGGCAGCAGGCTCTTAGAATGGGCTAGAAACCAAGAAACACAGGCAAGATGCCCTCAAGGGGGAGAAGTTGGGAAATGAGCAACAGAGACGGTCAAAGGTGCTGGCAGCCTCGTCCTGGGAAGCCTCCTGCCCTGCTGACCTTGGCTTTGCACCCAAGGTCTTCTGATCTGAGCAGACCATGGCTGAGCGGAGGGCAGGCCCCGGCCCGAGCCAGCAGTTCTCCCCAGGCCTGCATTTGCCTCCACCTCCAGCACTACCTCGACTCTCCACGGCGCTGCCCGAGAGAGGACGTGAAGACTCACATGTGTGCACACACGGACATGAACACGCACAAACGGGCTCACACACGCAGACGTGAATGCGCTCCACACACGGATATGTGCAGATGCACACACGTGCACACGTGTGCGCTCACGCGTAGAGGCTTTCGTGCATGCTGATGCACACGCGCGAGCACACACACGCGCTCGCATACACGCATGTTTGCACCCAGAAGTGCGCCACGCCTAGTCAGCCAGGCGGCACGCACACGCACACATATGTGCACAGTCACAAGCATGCACACACACACAAACATACGCACAGACCCACGGTGGCGGGCGGAGCCCTGAGCGGGGAGGCTGTGTGGTCTCCGCTCCCTGCTCTCCCAGGGGCCTGTCCCATATGCCGAGTCACATAGCCCTCCCACTCTTCTTTCTCCTCTGCTGGAGGAAGCAGTAGAGCCGGGCTGTTGGGGAGCTCCCAGCTCACCCCAGCAGGATGAGCTCACGCAGGTGCAGTGCCTGGCTTCCAAGGGCATCTCCCTCCCGCAGCTGGGGGCTCACTGTGCCCAGCCCGGCAGTCGGGGAGAGGTGGCTCAAGGTCACGTGGCCTGCTGAAGCCAATGTTCTTGTTATTGTTTTGAAATAAACACCTCTGGGGCGCTGGGTGGCTCAGGCGGTTGGGCGTCTGCCATCGGCTCAGGTCATGATCTCCAGGTCCTGGGATCGAGCCTCATGTCGGGCTCTCTGCTCAGCGGGGAGTCTGCTTCTCCCTCTCATTCTCCTTCTGTGCACGCACTCTCTCAAATAAATAAATAAAATCTTAAAAAAAAAATAAAAAGAGAAAGAAATATCCCTTCCATTCTATGTTGACAGAGACAAATGGAGGCCTTGAGACGCTGGTGGGGAGACGAAATTCTGATTCTATCTCTAGTCCACCAGTCGACCGGTGGATGACTCACTATCCACCAAGTGCACATTCAGCATCTCTGACTTCCCAGGATGTGGGAGGACATGACCCTGAAGAAAACTCAAGTCTCTTTCCTGTAAAGCGGTGATATCCCAGGCAAAGCCCTGTGGCAGCGTGGTGGGCGAGCCCCACCTCCCTGCCCTCCTACCCCCACCGCCGGGCTGCACCTGGGCGCCCTCTGTGCGTGCAGCAGACACGGGGCTCCGGAAGGGGTGATGGACGGGGGAGGGTGTCCTGCCCACTGACACCCTCCTCAGCTGCACAGGAGGTTCCAGAGACATTGCCACGACCCACATCACCCAGCATTGGCCAGGAGGTATCATGGCAACAGTGAGCAGTGAGCCAGGAGGCAGGGCCCTAGCAGCTGCGAGGCCACCCAGCTGGCTGGTCCCCCTCTGCGCCTCCGTCTCCTCACCTACATAAAGGGGCAGGGGGTGTTGGCCCAGGACATCTCCCTGGAGCCTGGTGCTGCAGGAGCCTGGCAGGGTGCCGGGAAGTTCCTCCCGGCAGGCTGGGTGCGGGGGTTCTGGGGTACAGACTGGCCTCCCCTCCGGGGCAGCATATGGACCAGAAGGAGCCACAGCAAAGCAGCCCCAGGCAGGGTGGTGTGAGGCTGCCTGGTGACTTGTCAGGGTTGCTGGGCTGCGAAGGGCCTGCGAAGGGCCTGCCCCCAGGCCCGTGGCCAGGAAAGCCTGACCCCCTGGGAATCGGGAGGACCTCACAGATGTAAGCCTCCCCCCAGCACTTCTCAAACGCCCGGCCCCACCCTGAGGAACTTTCGGATGTCACCTCATTGGCCCTTCCAGCAGCCTGACGAGGCAGCACTATCATTATCCCCTCTTTCCAGATGGGGAGACTGAGGCATGGAGCGGTGACATGATTGGCCCATGGCCCCACAAATGGCAGAGGCAGTCTACTCCCGTGGCCGTGGTCTTGACCACTATGATGACACAAAACAAGCCCCCCACCCAAGATGTCTACGTCCTGATACCCAGAACGTGAAGAAGTTGCTTTGTGTGTCAAAAGGAACGTCGCAGATGTGATTAAGTCAAAAATCTTGAGATGGGGATAGGATGGTGGATTTCCTCACGGCGTCCAATGTCGTTGCAAGGGTCATGAGAGGAAGAAGGGGGCCAGAGTCAGAGACTGGATGGTGTCAGGCTGCTGGCTTGGGAGGCGGTGGAAGGGGCCGCGAGCCCAGGAATGCAGGCAGCTTCTAGAAGCTGGAGAAGGTCAGGACACTCCAAAGGGAGTTCAGCCCTGCCAACCCCACGAGACCCACATCAGACTCTGACCTCAGCACTGAAACATTAAGTCTGGGTTGTTTTTAGCCACAAAGTGTGGTCATTTGTTACTGCGGTCATAGGACACTCATACAGTTACTGGGTTCTTGACCTCCTTTCCGTGTTTCTCCAGGGGCTTTGTCCCCCCCATCTCCGTGGATACAAAATGAGCACTACTGTGTTGGGCAGTCAGTGGGACTAGGCTTTCTTACCCAAGCTCCTCCTCCCGTGAGCCCTCAGGAGGAGGGGAAGGGGGAGAGGCCTCTGAGCATCCACCTGTCTGCGGGGCTTGAGGATTTTCCTAACGGGACCCCTGCCTGCCTGGCATCTCCCCTTCCATGGTGTCTTCCTATCAGGTGGGGAGGGGGACCCAATTTTACCCAGGTCTCAGCACACTCCCTTCAAACACCACCCTTCCAGCCCCCAGGAAGGAATAGGAGGTGGTGAGGGCTGCAACTCTATGAAGACTCTAAAAACCCTAGAATTTAAGAGCATGAATTTTATGGCATGTGAATATACTGTCCTAAAGTTGTTATATTAAAAAAAGAAAAGAAACACTCATTTGCAGAATTTTGGTGCAATGTCAAAGAATACTCACGATTACCTGAAACCACTATTAAATGCTTTCTCTCTCCCCCTCCCTGCGGGAGGCTGTGTTTTCTTCACACACGTTTGTAGTAGATCAGATGCAGATGCAGAAGCAGACGAGGAGCCAGCCACCTGCCATTAAACCAGACGTTCAAGAGCCTTGCAAAAATGTTTTAAAAAGTTGGAGGAGGCTTTGAAAAATATAATCACTTTGTAAAAGTGTTGTATACGTTCCCAAATACAGGGCTTCTTATTTTTATATGAATTCATAAATATTTAAAGCTTTTTTTCAATTTTAATTCTAATACTGGAAATATCAACAACTATAGCCCACATGAGCAAAATATATTGGGGTTCTCAATAGCTTTTAAGAGTAGAAAGGAGTCATGAAACCAACATCTTTGAGAATGGCCATCCTACACAACCACCACTTGATGGAAGTTAACACCAAGGGGACCCTAGGCTACAGATCTCATTCTGATTCCACCAAATGTTCCAAAATCTCTTATAGCAACTGAAAATCCTGAAGGGGAAGTGGGGGGTTGGTGTTCAGGGGTACAGAGTTTCTGCTGGGCAAGAGCAAAGGAGACAGAACATGGTAATGGTCTCACAGCGTACACTTAGAAATGGGAAATTTAGGGCGCCTGGGTGGCTCAGTCGTTAAGCGTCTGCCTTTGGCTCGGGTCATGATCCCAGGGTCCTGGGATGGAGTCCCACATCGGGCTCCCTGCCCAGTGGGGAGCTTGCTTCTCCCTCTCCCACTCCCCTGCTTGTGTTCCTGCTCTCGCTATGTCTCTCTCTGTCAAATAAATAAATAAAATCTTAAAAAAAAAAAAAAAAGAAATGGGAAATTTGACGTTATGTTTATTTTACCACCACAACAAAAAAATTACATGTAAAAAATAAATTAAGTGTATTCAAACATAGTCAGTAGCATATGCATCATAATAAAAACAAGCAAAATTACAGAGCACATATGTGATATATTTCACTATAAAATAATATTGCGGTATGAATAAACACAATCACTAGAGAGCTTTATGCACAAAATAGCTGGGCATTGTTAAATCCGAACATGTAGGAGGTAACGTACCCAAGAAAGGGTAATTTTTTAATGCCATGATTTCTGTTGTTATTTGTATTTATAACCTCAGAAAAGATCTTAATTCCCAGGAAGCTTCCAGTCTGGTGGAGATGGACTAGTAAACAGACACATATGACCCAGGAGGATCAGCAGAGGTGCTGGGGCTGATGGAGCACAAAAGAGGAACAGTGCCCGGATAGAGGAGATCAGGGAGGACTTCCTGGAAGAGGCGGTATCCCGCACGAGGGAAAGCTAGTGTGACACATCAGATTGCAAGTGGAGAGGCTGACAGAGAGATGGGGGTGTGACCCTGGCCGACCCCAGGGGGGTGGGGAGAGGGTAGGACGGAGCCTGGTGGCTGGTGGATAAGGGAAGTGAGACTGGAGGTCCCGTGTGAAAAGACTGTGCAGGCCGGTGGGGGAGGGGTCAGGGCCCAGCAGCCTCTTGACTGGGCCTAGTAGATCTTCATTACCTCTGACTCTGTCAGTGACCATCCGGGGCAGCTTCAGTACCCCCCACAAGGAAACTGAGGAGCTGAGGGCTGAGGGGATGAGCCAGACTCCCCCTGCAGAGCCGGGACTGGAGCTCAGACTCTCAGCACAACTTTACTGCCCTGAAAAAAGGGTGATGGGGACAGGGAGCTTCTCGCGGTGAGCCCTGTGTCACCCACCCGGCTGTTTGAGTCTTCCTTTCAGAGCCTGTGCCCGCCCCCGAGGGCCCAGTGAGGATCCCATGGGGTCCTGCCCTTTCCCTCAGTCCAGAAAGTTCCAGTTGGACCTCAGGTCCTGCCAAGAGCCTCTCCCTCCCTGCCCCGCCACCGGCCGACCTCTCAGGTTCCCTTCCAAAGGGGTCAGAAGCGACTGGGCAAGGAGGCCCAGGTGTGGGTGGGAACAGGGCGCCTGGTTCCCTAACATCGTGGTGCATGAGTGAGGACACGTGAGGCAGCCAGGCCCCGGTGCCCGCTGTTCTGTCCGTCTGCCAAAGAGTGCCCCATCCGTAACCTCTTCATCTGATGCAGGATCTATCACCTCGCTGGTGCCAACAAGAAGCCAGAGCCCACTTTTAGACCAAAGCAGCAAGTGACTGGGAGAGCCACTGGAAGCAAGCTGGAGGGTGGGAGGCCACAGTGAGTGTCCCCTCCCTGGGAAGTGGTGGGGACAGGACGCAGAGCCACCCTTCTACTCCCTGTTTGCAGAAGGCAGAGGTGGGCAGCTTTCTGCCTCGGCCTGGGACGTTCCGGCTGAGAAAGGGAGCTGGTTCCCCCCAGGCCCTGAGCTCTGCTGCTACCAGGCCTGGAGATTGGTCCTGAACACATTCCCAAAGCCCAGAGCACGAGCCCCGCTGAGCATAATTCACCGCAAGTGCTCAGCCCAGAGAGTCATGTGTCTGCTTTCCCCCAGCGAGGCAGGAAAAAATGCCTCCCTCGTGGGCTCTGGCAGCTGGCTCCTGGGACATGTCCCAGTCACGCCCCCAAGCACAACTCAGAGTCCCCGGCTGGCAGGGCACGTTTGAGATCAGCCAGCCCAGCCTCTCAGTTTACAGTCGAGAAGGGAAGCAGGGCGGTCGTGGCTGTCCAAGGTCACGGCGCCCAGGAGGGGAGTGGGGGGCACAGTGGAAAAAACAAGGACATGTGAGCCGGCCCTTTGGGCACCCGGACGGGGCCTGGGACTCCCGGGTTTGCATCTCGGGGCGATGGCTCAGCCCCTCCAACCTCAGTTTCCACAACCGGGAGCAGGGGAGGCAAGCTGCCTACTTGAGGCTGAGCAGTGCTGAGTGCAGAGTGCTCTGTGCACACGGCGGGCACGTCATCCCCGGCCTCTCTAGGTGGCCAAGCAGGGAGGGAGATAGGCACCTGACCCTCTGCCCCGGAAGAGCAACAGCGAGCCGCTTTGCTCTGGACCAGCACCGCTCTTAAGGGACATGCTCAAAATCCCTGCTTAGTGAGGGACCACTGCCCCTGTACCAGACAAGGTGGGGACACACCAGCATCAGGGACAGCCAAGTCCCCGTGCTTAACGTGGGAACCAGAAGACAGACCAGGATCACCGAAGACTGAAGTAACAATTTAAGCTTCTGTGTCTGCTAAGCTCAGACTAGGTTATTAGGAGAAGCTCTCTCTCTCTCTCGAAATAAGTAAAACGTCTTGTATTTTAAAAAATCCCTTACAAATGATGACAAAAACCTCTGCAAGTGGCCAAAATAGTGGAGAACCTCCAGGCCAAGCTTGGGTGGGTCAGCCACTTTTGCCCTGCGGCCCTTTGCCAATTTGGAGAGTTTGGGCCTTGACCTTGACCGGGAGGGGCATGTGAGGACGGAAGTCAAGATACCAGGTTTCTAATGGGAGATTCCCCCTCATGTGAGGCTAGAGGCCGGAAGGCCACGTACCAGGGACTTGGGAACAAGGAGGCGTGGGGGAACTTTCTGGCAACCCCGCAGGAGTTGGAGAAGGAGATCTGCGCCGAGGTCGCTAGCTGGTAAAACAGGCGTCATGTTTGGGAAGGACCAGCTCAGTCCTCGGCACCTACCTAGCCATCACTAAAGTGTGTTTTCCAGGTTGGGGAGGGTGGTTGTAAAATTAAACTCAGCACTAACACTTCCTTCCACCTGGAGAAAAGAAGCGATGGGTTTACAGTCCCCACCTCCTGGTCTGTCTTTCCCACCAGCCATCTAAGGAGGCCGCCTGCCTGGCTGCCGGTCTGGTGCCCTGCCCCACGCCACCATCCCCTTCTAGGGATCGTTCCAGTGACTGCCTTCACATACGCGTGGAATTCAGCTCTCTTTCTGCCCCCAGCCATCTCCTTCCCCTGCGTCCCCCAGGCTCCCAGGCAGAGGGAACTCCCCCACCCCAGGCTGGGCTCCCCCACCCCCGATGGCATGGGAGCCGGCCCCCATGTGGGTGTAACTCCTGCAGGCTCCCAAGGCAGCCGCCCACTCCCTGCTCAGTCGATTTGTCAAAGATCAAAATCGGGCCCTGGCAGAGGATTGTATATTCCATGCTGCAAGTCTCAACACAAACCGGAATGTTGACTTGCAAATAAATATCACAAGTAAATCTGGAGGAGAGAGCTAGCCGGGTACAAAAAGACTGGAAAAATGTCAGGAGGCCTTCGCAACGTGCTGTGTGTTTATCAGTAAACAGAGCTCGTGGGGGCCAGGAGGTCCCGGACTTTGGGCTTTCCAAACCAACAACATGTTCAACAGCTTTGGGGACGGACCTGGGGGCCGCCGAGGCAAAACACACCAGTCCCTATCAACCATTATCAGCACTTCACCTAAGACATTTTTTTTTTAAGATTTTATTTATTTTTGACACAGAGAGAGAGTGTACAAGCAGGGGGAGCGTCAGGCAGAGGCACAGGGAGAAGCAGGCTCCCTGCCGAGTAGGGAGCCTGATGCGGGACTCGATCCCAGGACCCTGGGATCATGACCTGAGCCGAAGGCAGACACTTAACCGTCTGAGCCACCCAGGCGCCCCTCACCTAAGACATTTTTATTAAGAAAAGGCATTTTCTTTTTTTTTTTTTTAAAGATTTTATTTATTTATTTGAGAGAGAGAATGAGAGAGAGAGAGAGCACATGAGACGGGGGAGGGCCAGAGGGAGAAGCAGACTCCCCGCCGAGCAGGGAGCCCGATGCGGGACTCGATCCCGGGACTCCAGGATCATGACCTGAGCCGAAGGCAGTCGCTTAACCAACTGAGCCACCCAGGCGCCCAAGGCATTTTCAATAATAACCCAAGAAGGTAAAGGACATACTCTCAGGGAGAAAAAGGATGTTTCTTCAAATTGACTAGTTGATGCTTTACAGGAAACACAAGGTCCTTGCTTCTCTTCCCCATCTTGCTATAGACCAGGGACATTTGGCATACATGGCCTGTCCCTGCAGGGGACTGGGGACCACAGTCCACTCCCTCATTTTAGTGAAAGCCGGGGCCTAAAGCCAGGGCCTAGAGGTGCCGATAGAACGTCCTAGCCAATCCCTTGCACATTTCGGGAGCCTCGTGGGTTCTGGCTCCTGTGCTGGGAACCTGGGAATGACTAGCTGGGGGAGGCCGGCCCTGCTCCAGGGAGCTCTCTCCGGAGGCTCACAGCCAGGGCCGAGGGCCTGCAGACTACTTGGGAGGTGACCCTTGGCAGAGCCCTCGGGCAGGTGGTCACCAAATCTCGACTATGACCTACCTATCAGGTCCTGTCCCTGCACTTCCTACATGCTCCCTGCTAATTCTCTCCCCAGGGCCCATGGAGATAAGCACCACTGCCCCATTTTATAGATGAGGAAGTTCACTCAAAAGGTCATTTGTCCAAGGTTCTATAGTATGAGTCAAAGGTAGAGCCAGGTTTAGACTCTACGTCTGCTTGATTCCTAATCCCAGGTTCTGTCTACTAGTTTCATGAGGGAAACTGGGGGTGTCCCAGGCAGAGGCAGTGATGGGCCTATATATCTGTATTTACTATGCATTTGTGGGTGAACATGCTGTTCTTGCATGTTCTTGGCCCCGGGACTGTGCCTCCCAGCGAGAGTACAGTTCACAGTTGGGATCCCTACCTGGGTCAGATAATTGCGAACCCCATCTCCAGCAGAGTGGACTATCCTTATTGACCAAATGCATCTCTACATCATGCTTTACGGTGAGGCTCTCACCTACTGGGTCACATGGGTCCTGAAGCTCCAAGCCCGTGCCCTAAACTGGACAAAAGACGTCAGTGATGCAGCCCCTGTCCTAAGGAGCTTAAGCCGCCCGGGGATGGAATAGTGCGTACCAGTGGGAAGGATATCTTACTCTTGGAAAGGGAGGAGAGGGCCAGCCTTGCTACGGGTGGGCTGTCGTGGGCTTCTCAGGCATGGTTGGTTATCTCAGGTTAATTATCAAAGAGGTAGAATGTCTAGGACAGCAGCAGTGGCTGGGCCTACAGAAGGTTCCAGAACCTGCAGGCCTCATGTGAGTGACTAGCTTTACCCACCACCACCACCACCTCTGCTTCAGTAATAACAATCGGTTAGCATGCATCATTACTTATTTTTTACCAATCTGATGGAATCAAGCCTAATTCCCCACTCGGCCACCTCTGCCCACCTTGCACCATTTCCACCTCTCCCCTTGAACTCGGCCCCTCGCTCCTGCCACGGCTTCTGCACGTGCTGCTGCCAACCCACACTGCCGGGGCCAAGACTGATCCTTGACACCGTATGCCTGTGCCTGCCAGACACCACCGGGGTAGCAGGCCAGGGGAGCACCGGCTTCTGGACCAGACCTCTGGGGTTACCCTGGGGCTCGTGCAGGTGGCGAGATGGATCCGGACTCTGACAGCCTGGTTCTTGCTCCCTCTTGGACGTCTCAGCCGAATAATGTCATTTCTGGCCCTCGGTTTCCTCATCTGTGAAATGGGGATGAACCCAGCTGCCTTGCAGGACTGTTGTGAGCTCCATGCCCTAATGTGACAAGACTTTGTTATCTGGGCCCATGAGGTTCTGCTGTCGTTGCTAGGATGGCAGCCACGCACATACCCTTTGTCGGCCCCCACCGAGGGCCAGCCATGGGCCACAGGGCAGCTCCATCTTTGCCAACAGCCTCCTCTCCGTTGCTCAGCCTGTACTCCCTGCCCCCATCGATATCCACCACCTGACCTGAGGGCAGGCTTCCAGGAGATCAGAGGCCACTGCCCTGGCTGATGACACCCTGGGAGCACAAAATCCATCTCATCAGAGGCTTTGCAGATCAGCAAAGGGCAAACAAGTGACCTGTAGAGGCGTTGGTTCCTGGAAAATGGCTTACCTAAGCTGGGGGGCAAACAGACAGACTCTGGCCTGGCCCCCCAGCCCCGTGGGACCTGCTCCCTCCCCCGCAGGGCTCGGGCCGGTGGTCAGGTCTCACCTTCTTTCTGAACACAGATGGCAGACATACCCTTCTTATAAGTTCATTGTCTAACCCACAGCCTAGTGTCTAGTGGCAGGAGACCCTCCAGCTACCCCCTCCTCTCTGAACATCCCAGCATCCCGATTCTCCCCCAGAGGCCAAGGGCAGAGCCTCGGTAGCTCTGGTGAGAGTGGGCGAGTTGGTGCATCCAGGAGCGGCTCAGCACATGTGAGTGCCACAGACCCCCCCTCCTAGCCTGGGCTCTGCAACCGGCCTCTGTGACCTGGTGCCGCAAGCGGCCTCTCTGTGCCTCGGTTTCCCGATCGTAACGTGGGCACCATAATAATCATGTCTCTGAACATCTTCAAGATTAGAAAACGTGGTTAGAAACGCTGAAACAGCATCAGCCCCAAATAGATGGAAGCTTTGGACTAAGATACACGTACTCCCAAAGGCTCCTAGTATTTATTAAGGCTCCAGAATGATCCAGGTGGTCAGACACATTGTCAAGAGCATTAGTTTGTCCCCGACGTTATAGATCCTGCTCAGCCCCGCACAGGAGGCTGTCTCTGTTCTGTGGCATTGCCCACGTTCCATCAACGCTGCAGGTAAGGAGAGAGCGAGGGAGAGACTTCCCAGGAGCTGGGGTGCGGGGTGTTCTTTGTGACAGTTTCTCCTATGCTGGGTGTGTGACAGGTTCTTCACGGCAAACAGGAACCCACGCGCCCCCACCCCAAGGGCAGCATGCGTGCTCTCATGGATACTCCCAGGTGTCCCGAGCATCCTTCTCCTCTCTACCTGGACGGGGGTGGGAGGGTACGGCGGGCTGAAAGCATTTGTTCAAAAGTGACAACTTCGGACACAGGCATGAAAAACAAATTTTCTCTCCCTAAAACCTCGAGAGCCCCAAGAATCCAAGAATATCATTTCTCTCTGTCTGCTAAGTGTCTACACTACTCTGTTGAACCCTATACAGCTTCCTCTGTCCTCATTCGAGACAATTTTCTTTTTTAAAGATTTTATTTATTTATTTATTTGAGAGAGAGAATGAGACAGAGAGCATGAGAGGGGGGAGGGTCAGAGGGAGAAGCAGACTCCCCGCTGAGC
>NW_023270739.1:451547-491016 GCF_011800145.1 Mirounga leonina | reverse complement strand
TGGGCAGGGGACGCGGCGGCCCCACGGCGGGGGCAGCGGGCGGCGGGGGCGGAGGCGGCGGCAGCTAGCGCCCTGCCCGGCGCTGCCTCCCTCGGCGCGCTCGCCCGGCGGGCCGCAGGCGGCGGATCGGCCCCAGGTGCCGGGGGCGGGCGGGCGCTCGCGGGGGTCCGAGAGCCGGGCCTCCACTTCCCGGGACCCGGAGCGGCGGCGGCCAGGGGAGGGGCCGGGCGGCGCATGCGCGGGGCCCGGGGGCGCGGGCCGAGCGCGCTGGGTCTGGCGCGGGGGAATCCCCGGGCCCAGGGGGTCGCCCCCTGCTCGGCCTCCTTCCGAGCGCCAGGGGCCTCGGAGACGCTGGGTCCGCAGGTTGTCGCCCGGAGGGAAGGCCCAGCGGGCTGGGGCCTGGGGCGCGCCCTTCCCTCGGCCCGGTCGATTTGGGGCGTCACCGACGGGGGCGTTTCCCGAGACCACTGGGGATCCCCGAGGCCGGGTAGCCGGAGGCCCGGACAGACGGACCCCGGGGCTGCGCGCCCGGCGGCTGCGGCCGGACGGGAGAATCTCGCCCGCGGGGCAGCGTTGAGGAACTGCCGCACTTTGCGCCCGGGCGCAGCGCGCCGCCCGGCCGAGCCCAGGGCAGCGGCGCCACGCTTCTCCGCAGCCCGGCTCTGCGGGTCCCGCGCGGCGTCCGCGCCCGGGTCTCCCGCGTCCCGGCCGCGCGGGCCCGGGGGCACAGGGCGGTGCCGGCGGCGCTCCGGAGGCCGGGTTCTGCCCTCACGCCCACCCCAGACCGACAGTTCCGCGGGCCAGTGTTTCCCTCGCCTTCTTAAGTTTAAAGGAGGGACGGCGTGCCCCAAATGTCAGTGTCAAACGTCTTTCTAAGAAAAGTCCGCGGCTGTGTAATGTGTCGGATTTGCGGGTTGCTCTGGGCCCTTAGGGGCTGCGCGGCCACCCCCACCCCAGCTACCCCTCCTCAAACCAGGGAGCCCCCTCCTCTCTCGGGGCCGCTCGGGAAAGGGTGCGCTGGGCGGGAGCGGGGCGGGGGGCCCGGCAGGGCAGGGGGCACCGGGTCTTCCATTCCTGCTGAAGTAGGGTCACGGTGACTTTCCTCTTCCAAGGTGGTGGAGAGCTGGGGAGAATCCAGAGGACATATCGTAATCATTTCCTCCTTTACCTTCTTACTGCCAAGGCTGCAGGGAAGGGCCCTGCCTCCGCGAGGAACCGTTGGCGGTGAGACCAGCTCGGAAGGAAGACGTTGCCATCACAGGTAAATAGAAGGTTTGATTCGCTCCTTTTTCCAGACCGAAATATTTTTTAAGTGTTTACTTCTGTTGCCCTACAAACTAGCCATTTGGGGTGAGTTATTACTTTGTGGCGCAAAGTTAGGTGTATGTTCAGTGCTTTGAAAGTCAGACGAATGTGGCTACTGCTAAGTGGCAGGTTCTTGTCTCGGTTTCACTGAGAGATTCATCCCTTTATAGGGGCTCCGTTCCGTGGAGTATAAATCTGGACAGCTGAACTGTGAGAAATGTTATTCTTTGACGGACACTGAAGTTGCAGGTGACAAGTGCAGAGTGGCATGAATGAAGGTTCTTGCTGTTTCCATGCTGATTTGAATATCAAGCAGATAGCTTGCCGGGTAGGTCAGGTCTGGAACTGTCATTACCCAGGACAGGGACAGTCTGGAGAAGTGGCTGGATGGGAGAGGTCCCTGTCACCCAGGGGCCAGATGGGGGGACGAGACACTTCTGGACAACTTTGAGACAAAAGCAAATTAACTGACAGTAGAGAAAATGTGTTTTCTCTCTTTTCTCAGATCTTAGACATATAGTGAGAGACATCCCATAATCACAAAATAGTTTGTCCTAGCTCATGCCTATCAGACTTGCAAACAGATTTTTAAGCATTGTGTGTGTAAGAGAGAGAATGAGAGAGAGCAGAGGAAAGGCATGTTTCTTCCATAGAAGTCACTTTGTAATCGGCTTCTGCTTCGTTGACTATTGGGTAATGAAAAATCTTGCCGTGTGAAATAAATGTGTTTCTGCTTCGTTGTAAATGTCTATGTAAT
This sequence comes from Mirounga leonina, assembly GCF_011800145.1. NCBI lineage: Eukaryota > Metazoa > Chordata > Mammalia > Carnivora > Phocidae > Mirounga > Mirounga leonina. The sequence continues at coordinate 488,954 of NW_023270739.1, read as the reverse complement.
ATTCCATTGTGTCTAGGTAAAGTCATCAATTAGCCAGTCCCTTAAAGTGTGTTTGTGTATGGGTGTGTGTGTGTGTGTGTGTATACACACATATATATGTATATATAAATGTGTATAATATATATATTATTTATTCATTTTGCAACTATTTGCTGAGGAGCTGCTAAAGGCTAAGGTCCTCAGTATGGAGCAAGACAACTATGGATCTGCTTGTGAAGCTGATTTTTGTACCAGAATACAAAAAAGAAAGTTGGAGATTGTCCTCCTCATCCTAAAAGGTGGAATTAGAGTATAGAGAAGGAAACTGTTTTTGCCAAAACATCTTGCTGTTTCATGATTGATAGCCAACACTCTTTTTCCTGCATGCTATGAGCATCTGTGTTTGTATGACAAATATTCTTTAAGTAATCTTTAAAAAAAAAATCAACTGTTTCTTGACTTAGTGTAAACAGATTTTAAACACCCCCAATTCTCTCTTCTCCTTTTCCTCTCCCACATCCCTGCACGTATTCTTAAAGGAAAGTAGCATGAGTGTCTCGCCTTCCAAGTGACTGGTGTCCCTGTTGAACATTTGTACTAATTTTGTTGCACTGCTCTGAGAGAGGATGTGACCTGTATGATTTCTGCTGGTTTTGAATTTAAGGACCCCTGTTTTTATCTCTGGTTTTGGTGGCTTAATATTGAGTCAGTCAGTCTTTCCCATGTTCCATGGATATTCCAAAGAAAGGCATAGTTTCTGTGTGCGGGGTAGACGTTTGCTTTATCTGTCACTTCAGCCTTATTAGGGACACGGAACAAGCAAGCTCACCTCCAAGGCCAGGTCATGTGGGTAGGGAGAATGAGGCAGTGAACTTTAATTTCCAAGTTGGTGTGAAGATAGTTTTAAAGTAAGAACCAAGGGGGAAAAGCCCTAGAAGCCCCAGTGGACTGTATGTGAACGACCTTGTTTCTTCTTCCAAGGATTCCTAACGCTGACATGCCGTGAGCTTCTAATGGAAAGGGGCACATGCATGTGATTTTCGGACTGGTTCTGCGGATAATCAGATGTGACCTAGTCTGACAGTTGCTGTGATCGGGAGGTGTGTTTGTTCCTTGCCTCTGGAGTATTAAATTACATAGCATCTCGTCGTTGTGATAGTGTGGTGTCTGGAAGAGTTTCTGCACTCCGAAAAGTGAAGAATTTAGTCCCTGCTGGGTCAGCCCTGTTAGAATTATTTTTGTGGTTGAGCTGCCTTTGTTTTGAGGTCAGCGCGTAGTGTAAGAAAAAACATTTGGACATGTCGATTTGCGTTGGAAGCAGCTCGCTATGGTGGAAATGCATTGGGTCATTAAGCTCAAGACTTGGTTTCTTGTTCATTGGCTGCGGCCTGCCAGGCCCGGGGTCATCCTCTCTAGACGGCTCTACCGCTCTCTTCTCATCAGAAAATCCTGTTTCACTTCTCTGAGGGCTTGGGAAGCTCAAAAGTGGCGGCGTATGTGAAGACTCCTTATACAATATGAAAACGTGTGCATAGCCCAAGGGGTGTCTTAGAAGGAAGCAGCCTCACCCTGGCCTCGGCTTCTCAGTGGGCCACAGCTGATCCCTACGTTATTTTTGCTCTGGCCATTTTATGAATTTTCAAAGGCTCTCAGAAAGCAACAAGCACCCCCATACCTACAAATTTTGTCCCCTGATTTTGAATACATAAACAAGAGACCTACACCTGTCATGAGTGTTTCGTGCTTTCTCTGAATGCGGATGTGCCCCTCCCATTGTGGTGCTCGTATTATTGTGCGTCGGCCCTTATTCCACTCTACTGGAGCCCGGGGAGGCTGTCCCTCATCCTTGGAGGGTGAAGGCCTCCTGGACTTAGGCCGGGCTTTGCTGGGCTGCGCCTCGGCGCTGCCCTGCATCACGGTTTCTCGTTGGCCTGACTTTCCCCCCGGGGGTCTCACTTGCTGAGAGCAGTGTATGTCCATTCATGTCTGCCCTGCCGGTCTTACATCCCGAGTAGGTTCTTGCAAATGCTCATTGAACAAAGCAATTAGCAGAATTCAATCTGGCAAGGATTGATTGGTGGGCCTGTTTTCTACCTGCCGCCAGTGTGGGTGGGAGCTGGCTTAGCAGTGCAGGCAGCAGGCCTGCCCGTCACGCCCCCTTGGCGAGTTGCGGCTTCCCTCCCACCTGGGATGGCCAGGCGGCGCTCTCCGCCACGGGACAGGGGAGTTGCTGCATCCAGCGGGACCCGCTGTGCAGTGCCCATGGCATCCACACCATAAAGGCCGTAGTTGTAGTCAGAATGATTCCGACCATGATCGTCACTAGGTTTGGGGCATATTATGTATCAGATGGACTTTTTATGAGCTGGCTTGAGAATCTAATTAAATAGAATGCTCTTTCTTTTTGCAAGATCATGGATTCAGATTCCAAACAACTGGCTCCTCAGGAAAGGGGTATCTTTACCCCGGTGTGAGTTCGGGAGCGCTTATCTCTGCAAGGCAGGGGTCCAGCGGACACTCCAGGTGTGGGGGTGAGATAGGCGCAGGGGGCAGTTAGAGAAAGTGCCGGCTACGTGTCTCTATGTTGCAGGAAGCTGCCCTCACCTGACTGTTCCGGCTTTGCTCTATTTTAAGAGATTTGTAAATAAAGAGGAGTGAGGGTTTCTAGTCCAATGTCCTCGCTTTATACTTTTAGCTTAGAGAACACAAGTAAACCTTTAGGAAAGCATCACTTTGAATAATCAAAGTTCAGAAAGCAAATGCACAATGACGAATCGCCTCAAAGATTATGAAGCTTCGTATGGATGGTTCGAAATTATAATACAGTTAAGTGAACAGCATGTTGTAGTTCCTTTTTTTTTTTTTTTTTCCATTTTTACGAGTGAGTGAGGCCCCAAGCTTTCTTACAGGCATTTGTAACTGAACGAGTCTGCGGTTATGTGATAACCACACTAAGGTGACAAATTGCCAAGCTCCAGTAAAAGGGACCCAGTTATGTAGAGGTTGACATGTGGGTATGTCCTTTCTGAAATAGAAGTTAGTCGTCAGCCCGACGTGACTACTTAAATGCAGATTTATAATTAAGCAACATGGCTTGTAAAAGACAGGATGAATCTGCAATCAAATCTTGATTGTCTGCAAGCCTGTTTCTCCTATTACCTGGGTGCTAAATGGGATATGTTTTGGCTAGAAGAATTTTTAATAGCCTCTCTGGCAGCTTTTATTATCGGACAGGTTGACTAGGCTGCCAACATGCAAAGCACATTCCCCCTTTCTAGGATCAGGAGGACATCTGATAAATTCGACAGTCTCCTTTTGGCTCATTTTATGGGACAGCTTGTAACTGGGCCAGAGTCTTATCCATTCGCTGTGCACTCACTTTCCATTTCTGGTTTTTTTCTCTGAGTATCGGGGGTGGGAATAACGCGAATGATGTTTAAAAGGAAAATTGTTCCGAGAAGTGTGAAATCCGGTTGAAACCGGAGCATTTGAATGGCTCGTGCCATCCTCGGATGTCCGGATCTGCAGGGGGAAGACTCTGCTAGCCCGTGATGATTGCCCGCTTTCTCCACTTGGAAGACGTCCCCGCCTCTGTCACTGTCACGGTCCTGGCAGGGACCTCCCTCCCACGCCTGCAGGGTTCCCCAGTCCCAAGTGCACAAAGGCTCAGGAAAACACTTCCTTCCCTCCTCTCCTTAGAAGCACCCACATGTGGAGAGAGTTTTCCAGAAAGGAAGACATTCTGTTGTTGCAGTTGTCAAAGCCGGAAGGTAAACCTAATCCGGTCTACTCAGCCAGGAGTCCCGAGAGCTAAGGAACAAGTTGAGCCGGGCAAGGATGCTGCCAGCCCAGGCTTCGTGGGGAGCAACACCCCAAGGAGAAGGCTTTGAACAATGAGAGGCATGAGGAGAAAGGTATCAAGTGTTTAGAAGCGGTTGAAGCTGGTGTTCCTTGAGAGGAGAAGACCAGCATACATGGGGTTAAAGAGCTTGTGTGTGGGGCCGGTGGAAATGCTGGTGCCCTGGTGTCCAGAGCATCAGGCGCAGAGAAAGGAGGCTCTAGACGTAGGGACAGGGCGTGGAGAAGGGGCAGGGGTCGGGGAGAGCCTGTAAAGGCCACCCCAGAGAGGAAGGTCACAGTTCCCGTCTGGGGTGACAGTGGGAAGGTTCCAGCGGGACACTTTCTGTGAAGGGCAGTAGTCATTCTCTCAAAGCTCCGGGCTCCGTGTGGGAAGACAGGGGACAGAGTACGTAGCAGGATGTCAATATAAGAGGAAAAGGTGGTCTTTTGATTTCACCCCGGAGCCTGAAAATGATCGACCTTCTTCTGCTCCGTTCTCTTGACTTAGATGAATCTAACAAAGTTGGCTTTTAGCATCGAGGTCAGAAGGCTAGATGGAGGTGAATATTTAACCACATTCAAGGACAGCCGCTAATCTTTAGTACTCACAGGGCACAAGACAATAAAGAAGCAAGATTCTGGAAGGAAAACGATAGCCAGGAAGGCAGGCACGTCTGTGGCTCATCCACAGCCCGACCACGGAAGACAGAAGCCCGGAGGCCCGCACTGACCGTGCATTCGCAGGTGGGCCTTCCGAGCCGCATGAATCCTCCTCTACAAGGTATTTGGGAAAGATGCCCGGCCAGTTATGACATCAGGACTGGCACGGGCTCCGAGAACGAGAGCTCCGAAGGACAAGAGCAAGAACCCAAACTTAGGGCTCAGGGAAGGAACTGCTTTTCAGAGATGAAAAGTGACATCCTAGCCGGACGTGTTGGCACATCCTCTGCCTGTCGTCGGAAGACCGCTTTGGCTGTCATCTGTGCACAGCTGCAGCTGCGTTGCCAAGGGACCAGGGACGCAGACGCCCACTTTCCGGTCCGGGGCCCTCGGCACCCCTCTCCCGCCGTCCCCAGGTCCAGCCGGCTTGCATGACCTCAGGCCCGACGTCCACTGGCCTCCTGACCTCACCCTGACCTTGGAGACTCCCGCTGAGAGCGGCCAGCCCTCCCTCCCGGCCCAGGACGTGGCCTCGGGCTGGGGCTCTGGACGCGGGACCAGCGTGGGGTCCTGCCCCGCAGCTCTGGGCCTCACATGGGCCCTTCTGTCGACACGTGGGGCGGATACCAGTGCTTTCCAAGGGTGCTCATACCGGCCAGATAGTGAGAACTCTGTAGATGTTTCTTGGCTTCACACTGACTCATCCAGCCTTCTTCATCAGCTTCCCTGTGAGCAGGAAGGCGCGGCTCTCCTCTCGGAGCTGACATTCTTCCTGCACCACCAGTTTGTCTCGCGCACCCAGCTCCCTCCCTCCTGCCTGGGACACTCCATTACCCCCACCCCAGCCCCTACCTCGCCCCCAGAGCCTCTCCCCTGCAGCCCCGGGCTTGAAGCTATCCTCTTCGGGGAGCCTCTCTGAATTCCCTGCCCCACCTGGACCCCCCTGGTGCAAGCTCTTACTACGCCCGGGCGCTTTTCCTGATGAAGGTTGCTCTCCCCGTGAGGCTGAGGCGTGGGCCCCAGAAGCCCGGAGCCAGAGCGGCCTTGCTCACCGGCGGCTCAGCCTCGGGCCATGCGACTGACCGGGTCATGAGCTGCAGCTGCTGTGGGGCCACCCTCCCATGGAGAGTCCCTCAAGGCTCAGCCAAGTGCCCCCTCCTCCATCACGGCTTCCCGGACCCTCCCCCAGACTGGATGCAAGATTTTGTCCCTCAGGCAGTTGGAAAGTTCTCTGATTCAACATATTCCGCCTGCACCACAGCAGTTTGCCGAATGCCTCCATCGTTTACTTCCGAGCTCATGCATTTATTCACCAAATATTTACTGAGCGCCTACTTGTGCCAAGCAGTGTTCTAGGCGCTGGGGAAGCCGTGGAAAGGCAACGGGCACGGTTACCTGCCCTCACAAAGCACCGGGTTGCATGACGACGAGTAGGGCTCCCAGGCAAAGAGGGGACGCAGGTCCCAAAGCAAATAATGTCAGAGTTTTAACGGTGATCTGAATGGGTGGCTCAATAAATATTTGTCTTTAAAATTCAGAACTTCCTTTCGCTCGAAGGAAGTAAGTCAGGAAGGAGGCAAGAGTGAACAAAAATTATCCGAGAGATTTCAGAACCCGTTTTAGTTCTTCTGATTATTATCTCGAAGGCATTAAGTGCTCAGTTGAAATCCTTTTGACCCACTTAGTTCAGCAGAATTTAAATCTTAGGTGAATATTAAATCTAACCGTGCATCTAATGGCCTAAATGCAGGAAGCACTGTTCGCTTAGTTACGGGGTCTGCCTTCTCTTTGTCGCCGACACTTCCAGCGTTAAAAGCAGACAAGCCCTCCAAGCAGCGAGCCTGTCTTAATCATATAAGCATGGTAATTGCTCCCCAAAAGGCAAACTTGGTGGGACAGGAGCTGGATTCTGGCCATTAGCTTGACCCCATTTGGCTTGATAGCAGTGAATGAGGCATATTATTCCATAGGCAAAGGCCAGCCCCTTTCCTCAGATTACAGATGATGTGTGATGTCGAGGCCGTCGAGGACTAGGAGGTCTCTGGCTCTGTGGCTGTGGCAGTGGGGACGGAGGCAGCTGTATCCTGCCCGGGGCTGTCAAGAGCAGGTGGGAGCAGGGCTGGCCCCCGGGAGTGCCTGGGAGATCATCCTGGCTGCCTTCCTCCGTGGGCATGATGATGTATTGGGCTGGCTTCCAGAACCCATTTTACCAGACTTCCCTCTTTCTGTTAGGCTCCCTACAAATCAGGTGACAGAGATGGGTTTGAGGTCGGGTTTTTTTTTCTCAAGTCTGGTTTACTGAGGTATACTTTACATACCATACAATTCACCTGTTCAGATGGACAAGCCATCTACGGTCCCTGTTCCCTCGCTGGCAGTCAGCCGGAGGTGGTTCTTGGCTTCGAGAGGCAGCCCCCATCCCTTCGCTCGTGGCCCCTTCATGTTCAAAGTCAGCATCATGGGTTGAGTCATCCTCACACTCTGAATCTCTCAGACCTCCCCTTCTGCCTCCCTGTAGCCAGAGAGTGTTCCCTCTGCTTGTAAGGGCTCAGGAGACTCCACCAGGCCCAGCTGGGTAACCCAGGCTAATCTCCTCTGCCAGGGCTCAGGAGACTCCACCAGGCCCAGCTGGGTAACCCAGGCTAATCTCCTCTGCCAGGGTCTGGGCCTGTGTCCATCTCCTCGAGCAGCTGTAACAAAGCAGCATGATCAACAGCCGTGTGTTTCTCCGCAGTTCTGGGGGCCAGAAGTCTGACATCAATGTGTGGGCAGGGCTGTGCCCCCCGGAGACTCTGGGTGGAACCCTTCCTTCCTTCGTTTACCTTGTGGCAATGGCTGTCAAGCCTGGCATTCTCTGGCTTGTAGACACATCAGTCCAGTGTCTGCCTCTGTCATCACATGGTGGTCTCCGTGTGTGTGTGTCTGTGTCCAGATGTTCCCCCCACTTTTTTTTATAAGGACACCATTTGTATTGGATTAAGGGCCCACCCCACTCCCATGTGACCTCATCGTAATTACAGCTGCAGAGACCCCTTTTCCAATAAGGTCACATTCTGAAGTACTGAGGTAGGACATGGACATATCTTTTGGCAGGGGGGACACAAGTCAACCCATCGCAGTACCCTCAGTCACATCCGCAGAGCCCCCTCTGCCGTGCAAGATCACCTAGGCTCCAAGACTGGGGCGTGGAAATCTCTAGGGGCCATTATTTGGCACCACACCATGACTCCGTGTTCATGGAATTCACTGTGTCTCCTGTTCATACTCAAATGCCAGTGACCTGCTTAGTGTCCGCCTCCGTCGATGAAAGACATCTAGAATATCAGAGATAAAAGGCTGGGCCCGGAGTTGCTGGTGCAGGAGGCAGTCAGGGTAGGGGAGGTCGCGTGGACGCCAGCGGGGAGAGCTGTCTAACACCACAGTACTAGCAGCAGAGCATAGTGACTTCCTTCTTTCCCTCCATCAGGCTGAGGCCAGGGCAAAGCTCCAGAGCGTGTGAGCAGTGGAGGGTGCTGGAGTATCGGGAGGGGCTGGTCCCACGGGACTCTCCCAGCTCTGTGTCCCTGTTTACAGGAAGGAAGGACATCCTAATTGTGCTTCTTCCCCATATGGGACGGTCTTCTCTGACCCCATATTTGTAACTGTAGCCCCTTCCGCCTGCCTTGTTGCCATCCAACAGAGGACGTGCTCCCTTGATTTCTCATCCACCTCCCCTCCCTAGAATGGGGAGCTGCAGCTGCTGGGGGGCCATCCTCCCATGGAGATCCCCACAGGGGCACGGATATCTGTCTCTCTTCTTCACTGCCGTACCCTCAGTGGCTAGAACATGGCCCAGCACAGAAGGCTCCTAAAAATATCTGTGGAATGAACAAAGCCTCCCTCTCTACTTAATAATCTATGCCCTTGTGCTTGTTTAAAAGATGAGTTTTTCTGTTCTAAAATTTTACTGGCATTTTATTAGAAAGATGTTATGTGAGTAAGATTGCCTGAATATGAAGAAAACCTTAAGGAAATGTAGTCATATACCAGTCTACGGAGTTTATTTAAGGGTACAGAAATACTCTGGAGCTCTGGGAAATAAAAAAGAGAAAAACAGCTATTTCAAACTGCGGAGCTGATATTCACAACTATTAAGTGGTCTGAAAATGTTGAGATGGGGGCTCCATTTTTGATAATGGCTTAGTAGTTTGAAAGCCAACTCAAAAAGGTGGATGAAATCTTTAAATGTTTGCCATGGCATTGGAGAACTGGTCTAGAGAGGATGGGCACTTGACCTTCAGGTCATTTTGTCCCTGGTGTGTTGGCCAATTTATGGATGAAGCAATAAAAAAGCTAAATAGCACATCTCTATGGCTGAGAGTAAAAACTTGGGATATAAAACCTGTAAGAAGGGAAGATCCTGGGAAACAGCCCAAACTTTGGGTTGAGACCCAAAAAGCTGCCCTCTAGGAAAACAGGTGACCTGGAAATCGATGAGCTTGCTCACGAACTGAGCCCAGTTCTAATTAATCTCAGTCCTGGAGGCTGGATGCAGGTGGTCCCAGATTGCCAGGACCCTGGCAGACAGCTGCAGGAACAGAGCATCATCCTAGGCCTCTGTTTCTAGGAACAAGTTCTCAGATATAGTCAGGTCTCACTGTGCAGTTCCATATGAAGGAATCCCAATGATCACAGTTAAATACCACCAGCCTCACCACAGCACAGCTCAGGTGTCCACGACCAGGTACCAGAACTAAGTGGGTGCGGGAAGTCCGCGAATCACTATACAGATAACAGATGTATATAAGGATCAGTGACCAATCCATCGCCCCTTTCAAAGTCGGTCTGTGATTGGCCCTGCGCGGCTGTCATTCAGTTCACGCACAGCCTGCCCCCTTGCCTCCCAGCCACAAACCCACTTGGCAATGTTTTTCTAGCACCAGACAGGTGCAACAGAGAAAAAGGTACAGCAAATAAATGAAAGGTGGTAACGCCGCAGTGAGATTAGAATCGAACACACATGGAGTTACAGGAAAAACAGCCGGCGGCGGGGTTGCTGCCAATCGGAGACTCTGGATGGGCAGCCAGAGGCATGTGGTAAAAGTGACTTAACCGCATAAACGAGGACCGTGGTGGTGACGGAAAGATGGAGAGGTCCCAGACGAGGTGATCCTAGTGGAACACTTCCCATTAGAGGAGGTCTCCAAGATACTGCACGACATTGAACGTGAAATAAACGTTGGAAGACACTCCAAACTTAGGAGTTTGACAATGTACGGAAGCCCAGAAAAGATGCTCTCTCCAAATCGTGAGTTATACAATAAGAGGAAGGCAAGCACGGTTGACGTTACTTGTGGTAAGTTTGTTACAAGGAAATGCAACACTGGGATTTCGGTGTTGCTGATGTTTTAAATTACAGTGTACTAAATGCATATTAGTTTTACTATATATTTTTTGTTCCCCTGTTCATTTATAAGTGATAATAAGAGTTTTTAATGTTTTGCCAAAAACTTTTAAGGGCATGGTAATTTTCACCAGTGATTGGTAAAATCACTTTGCACAGTTTCTGCCCACATGATCCTTTTCATGGCCAGGCACGACTGTTTGCACAGAATGGCACACAACAAAACCAACCGAGCATATGAGAAGACCTCATGAACTGCAGAAATGATAGATGATAGAAACAGACCCACGAGACGCTAAATATTAGGCTTATGAGATATAAACTTTAAAATAGCCTGCTTAGCCTATTCAAGAAGATAAATAATGAGGATGGGAATTTTGGTAGACACTAGCAATTATATATTTAGAAAGGACATTGATTTGAAAAATACCCAAGTAGAAATTATAAAAGGAAAAAATACAAAAACTGAAATGATGTACCCTGTAGATAAATATAACAGCAGAGTAGACACAAGTGTTGGGAGAATTGTGGAATTAAAGATAGGTCAGAAAATAATATCTAAAACGAAGCACAAAGAGACAAAAGGACAGAATGCAAATATATTGAGAATTCTGTTGTACGTATAATTGGGATCCTAGGAGGACAAGAAAGAGAGAATGGAGCAGAAGCAATATTTGCAGTGATAGGGACTGGAGTCTCTCTAACACTGATGAAAGCCATCAAGTCACAAATTCAAGAATCCTACAGAACTACAGGCAAAATTAAAGACAAATAAAATCCCTATTGAGACACACTGTAGTGCAACGGCTAAAAAACAAAGAGAGATCATCTTAAAAGAAGGTAGAGGTTAAAAACAACCAAAAAAGTCATGACTTTCAAAGGAATAACAAGCCAGAGATCATTTCTCAACCAAATTCTCAGATTTCTCAACCAAAAACAGAGATAATTTTCTCAGCCAGAAGACAATGAAAAGACGTCTTCAGCCTGCTGAAAGTTGGTTCCCCTCCCCATGAATACAAGGTTAGTTTAACATTTAAAAAGTAATCAAGCATCAGAAAACTATAAAATGCTTAGGGCTAAAATGCATGGGATGTGTGCAAAGAAATCTACAAAACATTGCTGAGAGAAATTTTGAAAGACCTAGACCTAAATAAATGGCAAGTTATACCATGCTCCTGACTCAGAAGACTCAGTATTGTTAAGAGGGCAATTCTTCCTAAAATGATCTACACATTCAAAGTGATCAAAATCGAATCTTAGCATGCCTTTTTGTAGGATTTGACAACTTGGTTCTAAAATTATATGGGCATGTAAAGGACCTAGAGCAGCTAAAACAACTTTGAAAGACAACACAGTCGGAAAACTTAGACTATCTGATTTCAAGAATTATTATAGAGCTACAGTAATCAAGACAGTGTGGTATTGATATGAAAATAGATAATGCAAAGAATAGCAAGTCCAAAAATAGACCTTCACACATATGGTCAATGGGTTTTCAACAAAGTGCCAAGTCATTTCAATGGGAAAAAAAATCATCTTTTCAACAGATAGTGCTGGAACAATTGGATAGCAATATGCAAAAGAACAAATCTTGACTCTCATCAAACACCATATTAAAGAAGAGGAGGAGGTGGAGAGTGAAGAGGAACTTGAAATGGGTCTTAGATCCAATTGTAAGAGTGAAAACTATACAACTCCAAAAAGAAAATATAGAAGAAATCGATTTGGGGTTTGGCAAAGATTTTTTATATATGATTCAAAAAGCATGAACTATGAAGACAATTTAATAGTAAATTAATAATAAATTTAATAAGTTGGATTTCACCAAAATTATAAACTTCTGATCATCAAACAACACAAGAAAATGAAAAGGCATGCCACAGACTTGGAGAAAATATTTGCAAAACATACATCAGACAAAGGACTTACATCTGGAATATATAAAGAGTTCTTTTAATTTTTTTTAAAGATTTTATTTATTTATTTGACAGAGAGAGACACAGCGAGAGAGGGAACACAAGCAGGGGGAGTGGGAGAGGGAGAAGCAGGCTTCCCGCAGAGCAGGGAGCCCAATGCGGGGCTCGGTCCCAGGACCCTGGGATCATGACCTGAGCTGAAGGCAGACATTTAATGACTGAGCCACTCAGGTGCCCCATGAGTTCTTATAATTCAGTAAGAAGACAACCCAATTAAGAATTAAAGCAAAAATGGGCAAAAGATTTGAACAGTCTCTTCAACAAAGGGCATCAAATGGCAAGTAAGTACATGAAAAGATGTTCAGCATCGTTATCATTAGGGACATGGAGATTGATAGCAGTAGATGTCACTGTCAGAAGTAGAGAGATATCACTATACACCAACTAGAATGACTGAAATTAAAATTTAGAAGACTGACCAAGTGTGGCTGAAGATGTGGAACAACAGGGACTCCTTCACTGATGACAGGAATGTAAAATGGTGCAGCCACTTTGGAAGACATTTTGCCAACTGCTATCACTGACATTATTATCAAAAATGTCATATACCTGAGAGGCACCTGGGTGTCTCAGTTGGTTGAGCATCTGACTCTTGATTTCAGCTCAGGGTCATGAGCCTGGGCATGGAGTCTGCCTAAGATTCTCTCTCTCTCCTTCTCCCCCTCCACACCTCGCTCCCTCCCTAAAAAAAGAAAGAAAGAAAGAAAAAAAAATCATAAGCCTGAAAGAAGTCACATCAAAAGACTCCATACTGTATGATCCCAACCATATGACATTCTGAAAAAGGCAAAACTACGGAGGCATAAAAGGATCAGTGGTTGGCAGGGGCTGGGGGGAGGGAGGGCTGAATAGGCAAAATATAGAGGATTTTTAGGCAATGAAACTCTAATAGTGATACATGTCATTGTACATTTGTCAAAATGCATAGAATGTACAATAACAAAAGTGAACCCTAATGTAAACCATTGACTTTAGCTAACAATAGTATATTGATATTGGCTCAGCAATGGTAACAAAGTACCAGGATGTTACTAACAGGAAAACTATTTAGGGTGTGTCTGTGTTGGCGGGTATTACGGAAGCTCTTTGTACTTTACACTCAATTTTTATGTCAACCCAAAACCACTCTAAATAATAAAATCTATTAATTGAAGGTTAAATTTAAAATGTATATATCGTATACCTAAGAATAAATCTAAAAAAGGTATGCAAGACCTCTCACTCAAAAAACCAATGACATTAAAAATTAGACATAGCCCGAATGAATAAGTGGTTATACCATGTTCATGGAGGAGACGTGCAGTATTGGAAAGGCATTGGTTCTCTTTGGAGAGGCTTCATGTGCCATGCAGGGGTACCACTATCTGAAACCAAGCATGTGCGCATCTTGCATGTATCAGCTGAACAGTGTGGACTCTCAGAACTGGTCACAGACAGTTTGAATGGCCCTGAGGCCCCCAAATGCACCCCCTCCCAGGATGTCTTAGGGTGCACTTCAGGAACTTTACAGCACAAATTTCCATTTTTTTCTTAAAGAGATCGATCTTGTTCCCTTAGCATTCTTGTCACCAGGAGTTGCATTCTTCTTGTTTCTTTAGAAAAGCTCCACACCAAGCCTTTGCCCTATAGACACTGGTGGTGTTCCTTTCATAGGCTTGTTACTTAAAATGATTTGAGGGTTTTGTTTTGTTGTTGTTGTTTTTTGTAAGCAAGGGAACAGTGTTCATAATTTAGTGCCAATGTTAGATTCATTCAGTCAATATTTATTGAACACTTGCTTGTATAGCAGAGGGCGGTGGCAGAGGTGAACTCTGCCTTAGGTTACAGATCATTTGGACAGGAAGGCACTAGTCAGCCCCTGGAATGTGAGCTGTGGGGGTGCAGAGGGTGGGTCTGGGAAGGCTTTGGGGAAGAATTGGTATTGGAGCTTCCCTTAAAATGTGTGGGAATGGGAGGCATTCCAGGCAAAGAAATAGGATAAAGTATAGAAGCTGGTCAACATGAGTTGAGTCTGGCAAATGATGAACAGTTTATTTTGGCCAGAATACAGGGTTTACAGAGGGAAGTGAAGACAAGATTGATTCCTCAAGATCAAATATTTGGGATGCCTGGGTGGCTCAGTCGGTTAAGCGTCTGCCTTTAGCTCAGGTCATGATCCCCGGGTCCTGGGATCGAGTCCCGCATCAGGTTCCTTGCTCAGTGGGGAGCCTGCTTCTCCCTCTGCTTATGCTCTCTCTTTCTGACAAATAAATAAAATCTTAAAAAAAAAAAAAAAGATCAAATATTTACTCAGCTCCTTCTTCGTGCCAGGCATGGGTTTAAGCGCTGGGGATATATGAGCAACCAAACACCCACAAAATCCCCTTGCTCCTAGAGCTGGCACTCTGGCAGGGACAGACAGGTGATAAGCATAGTGACTAAGTACGTGGCTTGGTGTGCTAGAGGATGCTAAGTGTAGGGGGAAACACGTGTGGAGCAGGTGAGTGGGTCAGGAGCACCAGGGAAGGTGGCCAGGGGCATCCTGGCAAGAAGGTGGCAATTGAGGAAGGACTGGATGGTGAGGGTGGCTGGGCAGACACCAGAATGGGAAGCGTCCTGGCAGAGTGGGTGGAGGAGCACAAGGAGGAAGAATGTCACAAAGAGGAGGAGGAGGACGTGAGGTCCCAGACCAGAGGTGGCAGCAGGTCACCGTGGAGACCTTGGGGGTATGGTAAGGTTATATACTCTATGTGAAAACAGCCACGGGGGAGGGGACCACTGAGTGGGGGTGTGGTACACTTTGATTAAGCTGTTAGAGGCTCCCTCTCGCTGTCACCAGGGACCACGGACAGAAGCTGCAGGCGGGTCCTGAGGCTGACAGGGCTTCCAGAGGGCCTGGGGGCATGCAGCTGGGGCCAGCAAGGTGGCATGGAGGAGAGACCTGCACTTCTCGCGGGGCAGGGAAACCCCGACTTTAGGTCCAGCCCGGCCTCTGAGTAGCCATGTGCCCTTGGACGATGCTTATCCTCGGGCTGTGTCCTTACTGCAAAAGCAGGTATTTGAAACTGGGGGTGGTATGATCAGCGCTGTCCTCGAGGTCACGCTTGGCAGTGAGATCCTGCAAGAGGGAGACAAGTGGCGAGAGGGAGACAAGTGGCAAGGGGACCCTTTGGGAGGCTGTTGCTGGAGTCCCGGCGGAGGGAGTGGTGCCCTGCGCTGGGTTGGAGATTGGGTGCAAATGACTTAAGAACAACACAGTCTTTCAAAACAAACAAAGCAGACAGGCCAAAGGACCCTAAGCTGGAATTTTGTGCAGATGTAGAAGACCAAGGTTACATTAGGGTGCGCTGGGTACAAGGCATGGTGACAGCTGTCCCTGGCCTCAGATGTGCCCTCTTGGTGGCAGGGTGGCCGCACCGAGCCTTCTGCAGATAAAGCATCGTTCCTCTGACAGGTTCCTCTGCCCGGCGCAAGCACAGAAATCAGTTACCCCAGAAACAGGACGGTCCCCCGCTTCAGGTCTTTTTTTTTTTTTTTTTTTTTTTAAAGATTTTATTTATTTTTCAACAGAGAGAGAAAGACAGCGAGAGAGGGAACACAAGCAGGGGGAGTGGGAGAGGGAGAAGCAGGCTTCCCCCCGAGCAGGGAACCCGACACTGGGCTCGATCCCAGGACTCTGGGATCATGACCTGAGCAGAAGGCAGATGCTTAACGACTGAGCCCCCCAGGCGCCCCCCAGTGCTGGGTCTTTTGAGTCAACCCTTTAGGTCTCCCCTTTCTCTTATTTTCATGCAGAGCTTTACTTTAGAGCAGAAAATTCCATCCCCCCCACCCCCAAACAGATTGCTCCTGTCACCTTAGCATTCTCGCCTCAGTGAGTTGTATTCTCCTCGTTCCTTTAGGAACGCGTTCACTCTGCACTGAAGAAGGCCCTCGGTTTACGGTTACAGAGGTTCGCTAAATGTTTGAATTATGTCCAGCTGCTTCCCATCAGCTTGAGGTGTAGTCCATTTGTGTTCCTTTCGCTCCCTTCTTATTTGGGAATATACAGAATAATTATGTTTTCGGCTTTCTGTGTTCTGGTGACTATGTAGATCTGGGAACCTCTAGTTCCAAGTAAGAGAGCCTTGCAAGCCCTTCCAGCTGGCACCCTGACAAAACTGAAGGCGTGGAAGCTGCCAGAGGGGCTCGGAGCCCGTGGAAGGTCCCAGCCTCAGGAGGGGGCCGCGGACGCCTGCGTTCGCGGTCCCTCCTGCGAGCGTCTCCCCACGGAGACCTCCCGAGAGTAGGTATTTAGTACTACAAGCGGGTGTTCACGCCGTGTCTACCTTCTGTTTGAAAACAGGAGGAGAGGGCGCCTGGGTGGCTCAGTCGGTTAGGTGTCTGCCTTCGGCTCAGGTCATGATCCCGGGGTCCTGGGATCGAGCCCTACGTCGGGCTCCTGACTCAGCGGGGAGTCTGCTTCTTCCTCTCCCTCTCCCTCTGCCTCTCCCACTGCTCATGCTCTCTCTCTGTATCTCTGTGTCTCAAATGAATAAATAAAATCTTTAGGGCGCCTGGGTGGCTCAGTTGGTTAAGCGACTGCCTTCGGCTCAGGTCATGATCCTGGAGTCCCGGGATGGAGTCCCGCATCGGGCTCCCTGCTCGGCAGGGAGTCTGCTTCTCCCTCTGACCCTCCCCCCTCTCATGTGCTCTCTCTCTAAAATAAATAAATAAAATCTTTTAAAAAATTTTAAAAAAATTAAAAAAAAAAGAAAACAGGAGGAGAGAGGGAAGTGTATTTTTATGACACTACAAAAAGCTGCGGAGCGGTTTCAGATTAAAACGAAATGACCACAAAGCGCTGTACCCGACCCCAGACCGGATCCTGTACCGGAGGGAAAAACGCTCTCCAGGGCGTTATCGGGCCAAGTGACAAAACTGGACCATGAATCCTAGGTTAAGGTATCGTATCGCTGTTGAATTTACCGCCGTTGGTAAGTGCACCGCGGTACAAGAGAACATCCTTATTCTTCCGAACGCATCCCTCATCCAGTACTGAGCGAGACGGGCCACGCCTCACACACCTGCGCACGCGCGTGCGCACACGTGCTCTAGGGCTCCCTACGCGTAGAGACGAGGCGCAGGGCAGAGCAGATGGGTCGAGTGATCATCAGAAGGGGATGCGGGTGAAGGGTGTACAGTGTTCTTTGGGCTGGCATTTTTGTTTTGTTTTGTTTTGTTTGTGTAGGTGCAGCTTTTCTGCAAGTGAAGTTACTTCCAAATACAAAGTTAAAAAGCACACAAACACAAAGCATGGTATCCACGTTATGTATCCCAGCTGCATTTACTGCCACATTTGGATTCTGAGAGCTACAGATCAGAAAATATGAGCTCTAGCTCACATCTTAAAGTCATCACTTTTTTTTTTTTTTTAGATTTTATTTATCTATTTGAGAGAGAGAGAATGAGAGAGAGCACATGAGAGGGGGGAGGGTCAGAGGGAGAAGCAGACTCCCTGCCGAGCTGGGAGCCCGATGCGGGACTCGATCCCGGGACTCCAGGATCATGACCTGAGCCGAAGGCAGTCGCTTAACCAACTGAGCCACCCAGGCGCCGTAAAGTTATCACTCTTAATTTACCTCCCTTTTATTACTTTCTTAAAATGGAAAAAAAAAAAAAAAAACAACTTCTGAGATAATCGTAGATTCACATATAGTTGTACGAAATAATACAAAGAGAGCCTCGGTACCCTTTACTCAGTTCCCTCTTGCAAAACAATAGTGCAATGGGCCAATCAGGATATCAGTGGGGATATTAGCATCAATACAGACAAGATAGAGAATGCCTTCGCCACCCAGTGATCCCTCACCTGGTACAGCCACACAGATCCCTCCCACCCCCGCCTCTTCTGTGTCTCTGGCCATCTCTTCTCCATTTCTATCACTTTGTCATTTCAAGAATGAACACAGAGCACACTGCATAGCACTGTCTACAGTGCATCCTGGGGTGTGTAACCTTCAGGGGCTGGCTTTTGCACTCAGCACAGTTCCCACGAGATTCATCCACGTCGTTGGGTTTCAGTCCTTTTTATTGCTATGGCATGTTCCAGGGTACGGTGGCACCACACTTTGTGGAACCATCCACCCACAGAAGGACATCTGGGCGGTTCGCGGTTATGAGTTATTATGCATAAAGCTGCTGTGACCATTCATGTTCAGGGCTTCTGTTTTCGTTTGGGATAGCTCTGTTGAGATGCATACAACACCAGCTTGAGTGTACCAAAAAATACATGGTTTTTATTCTACTTAAGGGTTGTACAACCATTTACCACAATCTAATTTTAGAACATTTTCCTCACCCCTGAGAGGAACCACATCCCCATCAGCAATCATTCCCTGTTTCCTCCATCCGTGCCCCTTCCAGCCCTGGGCAACTACAGATCCACTTTCTGTCTCTATACTTTGCATATCCTGGGCATTTCACAGAAAAAGGATCCTATAATGTGGTCCTTTATGACTGGCTTTTTCCATGTAGCATAGTATTTTCAAGGGTCATTCATATAATACCATCAGTCATACCTCATTGCTTTTTATTGCCAAAAGTACTATATACATATGTAGGACATTGTGTACAGTACCTTTTATTTATCCAACAATCAGGTGGTGGACATTTGGATAGTTTTCACTTGTGGGCTGTGATGAATGATGCTGTCATGAACACTTTAGATACAAGTTTTTGTGTACATGTAGGTCTTCATTTTCCTCGAAGTGGAATTGCTGGGTCACATGGTAACTCTGTGTTTAACTTTCTTGAGGAACTGCCAAAGTGTTTTCCAAGCAGCCACATCATTTTACAGTGTCACTAGTAATGTATGAGAATTCTGACTTCTCCGTTCTTCACCAAGACTTGTGATTGTCTTGTTGATTATAGCTGTCCTAGCGGGTGTGGAGTGCTCTCTCACCATTGTTTTGATTTGCATCTCCCTAATGATCAATGACGTCAAGCATCTTTTCATGGTTCTACTGGCCGTTTGTACATCTTCTTTGGAGAAATGTTTATTCAGATCCTTTGCCCATTTTTAAGTTAGGATATTTGTCTTTTTATTGTTGAGTTGCAAGTGTTCTTTGTGTGTTCTGGATGCAAGTGTCTTATCAGATATATGATTTACAAATCTATTTTCCCATTTGGTGAGTTGTCTTCATGTTCTTACTGGTGGTGTTTATAGCACAAAAATTTCAAGTCTTGATATCAAGCTGATTTTTTTTTTCTTTTGCCACTTGTACTTCTGGTTTTTGTGTGACAAAAGTTTTTGTTTCACTGGGATAAGTGCCCGGGGGTGCAATTGCTGGGTCATATGGTAGCTATATGTTTAGTTTAATAAGAAATTGGCCAGGGGCGACTAGGTAGCTCAGTTGTTTTAAGCGTCTGCCTTCGGCTCAGGTCATGATCCCAGGGTCCTGGGATCAAGCCCCGCGTTGGGCTTCCTGCTCGGCGGGAAGCCTGCTTCTCCCTCACCACCCGCCCCCCACCCTCCCGCTTGTGTTCCTGCTCTTGCTATCTCTCTCTGTCAAATAAATAAATAGATAAATAGATAAATAAATAAATAAATAAATAAATAAATAAATAAATAAATAATCTCTAAAAAAAGAAATTGGTCAGTTGTTTTCCGAAGTGGTTGTACCCTTATATGTTCCCACCAGCAATGTCTGAGTGATCCTGTTTGTCTGCATCCTTACCAGCATTTGGTGTTGGTGCTATTTTTAATTTTAGCCATTCTGATAGATCTGCATAGATATCTCATTGTGGTTTTCATCTGCATATCCCTAGTGGCTAATGATGCGAAGCATCTTTTCATATGCTTGTTTTGTCATCTGTACATCCTCTTTGGTAAAATGTCTTTTCCTGTCTTTTACCCATTTCCTAGTTGGATTTTTGGCTTTTTATTGTTCAGTTTTGAAAGTTCTTTATATATTCAGGATACTTGTTCTTTGTCAGATATGTGTTTGCAAATATTTTCTTAATGTACTTGTCTTCTAGGCTCTTCATAGAGTCTTTTACAAACCAAACATTTTCCATTTTTATAAGGACCAATTTATCAATTTCTTTAGAGATCATGCTTCTGGTATCAAGCCATAGATCAACTTTTTAGTCAGCCATAGATCCAGAAAATTTTCTGCTGTGTCTTTTTGAAAAGTTTTATGATTTTATATTCTACATTTAAGTCCATGATCCACTTTGAGTTAATTCTTGTGGGAGACTTAGGTTGTGAGACTTAGGTTGAAAATCTTTTTCTTTTCTCTTTTTTCATGGATGTCTACTTAAAAGGCTGTCATTCCTCTCTTGAATTTTTTTTTTTTAATTTTTGTCAGAAATCAATTGGGGGGTATATTTGTGTGGGTCTATTTCAGGGTTTTCTAGTCTGTTCCCTTGGTCTATGTGTCTATCCCTCCACCAGTACCATGCTGTCCTGATTACAGACTTGATTACTTAATATTAAGTAGAGTCATGTCTCACACCTTATACTTCTTTTTCATGATTATCTTAGCCTTACCTAGGGCATGTGCCTTTCCATCTAAATTTAAGAGTAAACCTGTCTATGTCTACAAAATATTTTGCTGGGATTTTGATAGAATTATATTAAAGCCTTAATTTGGTGAGCATTAACATCTTTATTGTGTTGAGTCTCCCATTTCATGAATGTGGCATGTTTCTTCTTTATTTAGGTCTTCTTTGATGTTTTTCATCAACATTTTGTAATTTTCAGTATACAGATCCTGTATATGTTTTGTTAAGCTTATACCTAAGTGTTTTATTTTCTTTGGAGTGGCATTGTTTTTAATTTTCACTTCTCCATGTTTATTGTTACTAGACAGAAATATAATTTATTTTTATATGTTGATCTTGCAATCTTGAGGAACTCACTTTAAAGTTCCAAGAGGTTTTTCATAGGTTCCTGGGGGATTTTCTACCTAGACAATTATGTCATCAGCAGATAAGAACTGTTTTATTTCTTCCTTTCATTTCATATGCCTTTTATTTCCTTTTCTTGCCTTATTACAGTGGCTGGAACCTCCAGCACTATGTTGAACAAGTGTAGTGAGAGTGGACATCCTTGCCTTGTTCCTAGTCTTAGGGGAAAAGCATTTAGCTTCCATCATTAAGTAAGCTGTTGGGTTTTTGTAGATATTCTTTATCAAGTTGAAATAGGTCTTCTCTATTCCAAACTTACTGAGAATTTTTTATGATTTTTTAGATTTTATAAAATAGGTTTTCTGCATTAGTTAATATGATCATATGATTTTTCTTCTTTAGTCTGCTGATATGGTGGATTACAATGAGTGATTTTCAAATGTTAAACCAGCCTTGCATACCTGGAATAAATCTCACTTGATCATTGTGTATAATTCTTTCTATGTATTTTGGGATTTGGTTTGCTAATATTTTATTGATAATTTTTATGTCCAAGATCACAGACAATATTGGTCTATAGTTTTTTGTCTGTTGCTGTTGTTGTACTGATTTTGCTCATTTTGGTATCAGAGTAATACTTGCTTCATGAAAATGAATTTTCTCCTCTATTTTTTGGAAGAGATTGTAGGAAATTGATGTGGTGTTAATTCTTTTTAAAATGGTTGACAGAGGGGTGCTTAGTGGCTGGGTTAGTAGACTAAGTAGACAGAGGTGGCTGGCTTAGTCAGTAGAGCATGCAACTCTTTTTTTTTTTTTTTAAGATTTTATTTATTTGACAGAGAGAGACACAGCGAGAGAGGGAACACGAGCAGGGGGAGGGGGAGAGGGAGAAGCAGGCCTCCCGCTGAGCAGGGAGCCCAATGTGGGGCTCGATCCCAGGACCCTGGGATCATGATCTGAGCCGAAGGCAGATGCTCAATGACTAAGCCACCCAGGTGCCCTGAGCATGCAACTCTTGACCTTGGGGTTGTAAGTTCGAGCCCCACATCGGGTGTGAAGATTATTTAAAATCCTTTTTTTTTTTTTTTTTTTAAGATTTATTTATTTGAGACAGAGAGACAGAGAGAACGAGTGAGGGGAAGGACAGAGGGAGAGGGAGATAATCCTCAAGCAGACTCCACAATGAGCACAGAGCCCGACTTGGGGCCTAATCCCAGGACCCTGAGATCATGACCTGAGCTGAAACCAAGAGTTGGACACTTAACCAACTGAGCCACCCAAGTGTCCCAAAAATAAAATCTTTTTTAAAAAAAGAATGTTTGACAGGGGCGCCTGGGTGGCTCAGATGGTTGGGTGTCTGCCTTTGGCTCAGGTCATGATCCCAGGGTCCTGGGATCGAGTTCCGCATCAAGCTCCCTGCTGGGTGGGAAGTGTGCTTCTCTCTCTGCCTCTGCCTCTCGCTCTCTCTCTGACTCTCATGAATAAATAAATAAATAAAACATTAAAAATAAAAATAAATGTTTGACAGAATTTTCTAGCAAAACCAGCTGGGCCTGGAAATTTCTTTTTCGGGTTTTTTTTCAAATCACAAATTCAATTTTAAAATGGTTATAGAGCTATTGAGATTGTCTATTTCATTTTGGTTACATTTTGGTAGTTTGTAGTTTTCAAGGAATTGATCCATTTCTTCCAAGTTGTCAGTTTTATGAGCCTAACGTTATTTATAGTAGTTTCTTATTAACCTTTTACTTGTTGCAGGGTCTGTAATGATATCCTGTTTCATTTCTGATATCAGTGATTGTGTCTGGTCTTTTGATTTTTGTCAGTCTTTCTAGGGGTTTATCCATTTTATTGATTTTTTTTTTCAAAGAATCAGCCTTTTGTTTCATTGCTCTTCTCTGTGGTTTCCCTGATTTCAATCTCTTTGACTGCTGCTCTTACCTTTATTATGTTCTTCCTTCTGCTTGCTTTGCATTTATTTTGCTATTATTTTTTCTAGTTTCTTGAGGTACAAACTTAGATTATTGATTTTAGGCCTTTCAGCTTCTCTGTTGTAAGCATTTAATGTTATAAATTGCCCTCACAGCACTGCTTTCACTTCATCTTACATATTTTGATATTTTTCTTTCTCATTCAGTTCTGTGTATTTTTAAGTTTCCTTTGTGACTTTCTCTTGACCCATAGATTACTCAGAAGTGTATTGATTAATTTTTAAATATTTAGAGATTTTCATATTATCTTTGTTATTAACTTCTACTTTGACTCCATGGTGATTAGAAAATACACACCATAAGCTTTCAATTCTTTTGAATTTCTTGAAGTTTGTTTAATAGTCCAGGATATGATCTGTCTTGGTGAGTGTTCGTTCATGGATGCTTAAAAAAAAATTGTATTCTGCTGTTGTTGGATGGAGTGTTATATTTATGTCAGTTAAAGCCTACTGGTCAGTTGTGTTCTTCAGATCTGTAACCTTGCTGGCTTTCTCTCTAGCAGTCCTATTAGTTGCTAAGAGGGAGGTTGGAGCCCCTGCTCTAATATGGAGGCATCTGTTTCTCCTGCCAGTCCTACAAGTTTTTGCTTCACATATTTTCAGGTTTGCCTGTTTGGTACATACATATTTAGGATTGTCATAACTTCCTAGTGGATGAATCATTTTATCGTTTCGTGATCCCTTTAGTACATTTTTTAAAAATCTGTTTAATAGCCTGTTAGTGTTCTGCCTTCCCTATTTATTCAGCATTTGTTAATCTTAACATTGTGTCAGAGTGACAACAATATTGTATGTGAAATTTTGAAAATACTATGCAAGATTCAAAATGACTTCTGAACAATCTTAAGTATTCTCTTTTTTTAATATTTTATTTATTTATTTGACAGAGAGAGACACAGCAAGAGAGGGAACACAAGCAGGGGGAGTGGGAGAGGGAGAAGCAGGCTTCCCGCGGAGCAGGGAGCCCGATGCAGGGCTCGATCCTAGGACCCTGGGATCACGACCTGAGCCGAAGGCAGACGCTTAATGACTGAGCCACCCAGGTGCCCCAATCTTAAGTATTCTTGAGAAATAGGATTTTTAGGTAGAGCGCAGTGTTGAGTCTAAGCAGGGATTTGAGTATGTGTGAGGAGATGTTCCAGAATCTTGAGAGCTATATCAGGACCTCAAGTATATCCAGGAGATATGTCAGAATCATGGGTACATACCCAAGGAGGTATAGCAGAATCTCAGGTATAGACCCAAGGAGGCTTAGCAGGATTTCTGAGGAGGGGGTGGATTGTAAAACTATAGTCTAATAATTAATTTACTTAAAAACTTAAAACAATATTAAAAGAGGATATGAGATATTTCTATGTATCAGAAGGGGACATGGATTTTTTAAAATGGAGAAATACTGGCTGTGGCCGTATAACCAACTCATTCTATGGGGGTAAAAATGATTGGCTCCATTGCCCAAAATGGAATAACAGAGACTGATTTACCCTCCTGCCTGAGACAACCAAAGATCCAGACAAATCATATGAAGCAGTGTTTTTCAAGACATGGAATCAGGCAATGAATTGTACTGATGTGAGTGGAAAACAGCCAAGGTGGGAGGTGTGATTCAAGAGCTGACAGGCAATGACAAGGGAGGAGGAACATTCCTTAGGTGAGGAGGTGAAGCCAAGAGTCCAGAGAGACTGAAATGTCTAGAGTTCCCAGGGCAAAGTACCAGAAGAGAAAGCTGTACGTCGAGAGAACGCCATAGATCTGCTGAGGTGAGGATCGGTGCGTACATGTGAGCAGAACTGCTGGAGGCCAGGGAAAGAACCATACAAGAGGATGAGAGGGAACAGTGCCCAGCACTCACACTGGGCCAGGAATAGTGCCTGGTGCTCACATGGGCCCAGGAAGAGAGCCTGTTTCACCTGCCAGTCTGGAAAACCTCATACTTCAAAGGGAATTGGATAGGGTACTCAGAAGGATCTTGTCTCGATAGTGGGGAACAATTACACTAGAGTACATACTGCTGTGGGTCTGCCTAACAAGCCTCAAAAATCAGATATAAAAGTATCAGGCTTTGTCCAAGTAACTTAACGGCATCTTAGAATAGAGCTCAAGGATATTTATAGGAATATAAACTGTGTAGCACTGAACTAACTAAAATCAAAATACCTGACATCAGGGCACCTGGGTGGCTCAGTCATTAAGCATCTGCCTTCAGCTCGGGTCATGATCCCAGGGTCCTGGGATCAAACCCCGCATCGGGCTTCCTGCTCAGTGGGAAGCCTGCTTCTCCCTCTCCCACTCCCCCTGCTTTTGTTCCCCCTCTCGCTGTGTCTATCTCTGTCAAATAAATAAAATCTTAAAAAAAAAAGAATACCGACATCTAATCAAAGATTACTAGATATCCAAAGAAACTGGAAAGGAGGACCCATAATCAGGGGGAAAATATCAATGAATTGAAATCTATCTAGAACTGAAAAAGATATTAGATTTACCAAGAAGTACATTAAAATGGTTATTATGACTGTATTTTAAGTATTCAAGAAGTTAAGTAGATATAACAAAAGATATAAATTGAAGTTCTACACTGAAAACTACAGTATCTGAGATTAAAAATACACCAAGTAGGATTAGACGCAGAGTAGACATTGCAAAAGAAAAGATTTGTGAATTTGAAGGCATAGCAATAGAAAATAAAATGACACACACAGAGAAAAAAGAATTTAAAAAGATGAAAACAGGGGCGCCTGGGTGGCTCAGTCATTAAGCGTCTGCCTTCGGCTCAGGTCATGATCCCAGAGTCCTGGGATCAAGCCCCGCATCAGGCTCCCTGCTCCGCGGGAAGCCTGCTTCTCTCTCTCCCACTCCCCCTGCTTGTGTTCCCTCTCTCGCTGTGTCTCTCTCTGTCAAATAAATAAATAAAATCTTAAAAAAAAAAAAAAAGATGAAAACAGCATCAGTGAACAGTAGAACAGCAGCTTAATATATGTATAATTGGAGACCCTGGAAAAAAGTGGGGGACAGAAAAAATATTTGAAAAACAATGGAGTCAATTCATTGGAATGATTTAACAATCCTAAAAGTTTATGCATCTAATAACAGCGCTTTAAAATACATGAAGCAAAAACTGGTAGAACTGCAAGGAGAAATAGACAAATATGTAGGTATAGTCAGAGATCATTCATAGAACAAATATAGAGGATATCAGCAAAGATATAGAAGATTTGAGCAATAGCAACTGGATCTAATTGACATTTATCTATAGAACATTCCATCCAACAACAGCAGAATAGACAGGATTTTCAAACACACCGAGAACATTTACCAAGATACATCATATTCTGGGCCATAACACAAGTTTCAATAAATTTAAATAAATTCAAGTCATACAAAGTAGATTCTCTGACTGTAATGGAATTAAGTTAGAAATCAATAACATAAACATGATTGGGAAATCAAGAAATATTTGGGAACTGACACACTTCCCAATAATCCATGGGTTGATAAAGAAATCAAAAAAGAAATTAGAAAGTACTTTGGAATGAATGAAAATAAAAGCAACATATGGAAATTTGTGGGATCCTGCTGTAGCAGTACTTAAGTGGAAATTTATAACACTAAACACCTATATTAGAAAAGAAGGAAGGACTCAAACAATGACCTTAAGAAACTAGGAAAAGAAAATTAAATCCAATGTAAGCAGAAAAAAGGGAATAATAAAGATCCAAGTGGAAATCGATGAATAGAAAACCAAAACACAATGGAGAAAATCAATGAAACACAAAACTGGTTCTTTGAGAAGATAAATAAAATTGAAACCTCTAGCCTGGCTGATCCAGAAAAGGAAGAAAAGTCACGGACCAATATCTGGACCAAGGGAGGCAACATCACCACAGATTCTACAGATATCAAAAGGATAACAAGAGAATATTATAAACAACTTTATGCCAGTACATTTGACAACTTGGATGAAAAGGACAAATTACTTCCAAAACTGAACTCAAGAAGAAATAGATCACCTGACAAGCCCTACATCTATTAAATAAATATAATTTTACTTAAAAACCCTCCCCTGAAGAAACTCTGGGCTCAGATGGCTTCACTGGTAGATTCAACCAAGTATCTAAGGAATAAATAATACAAAATCTACACAAAAATCTTCCAGAAAATCAAAGAGGTGCAAGTACTTTGCAGCTCATTCTAGAAGGCCAGCATTATCTGGTATTTGGTATTATCTGATACCAAAACCAGACAATGGCATTACAAGTAAAGAAAACTAAAGCCTAATATCCCTTATGAACATAGATGCAAAAGTTCCAAACAAAATTTTAGGACAGTGAATTCAACAATATATAAAAAGAATGTTATATGATAGCCAAGTGGAGTTCAGCCCAGGAATGCAAGGATGGTTTGACAGTAAAAAAAAAATCACGTAATTCACCATTTTAACAGAATGAAAAAAAACCTCTATAATTATTTAATAGATGCAGAAAACATATTTGATAAAATTCCACAATTGTTACTAATAAAACAACTGATTTTTTTTATGAAGGTAGAAAGGCAATACTGTCAAGAAATCTTATGTTGAGACTATTTTTTCAACAAATTGTGCCAGTGTAATTGGCTATCTATATGCCCCAAATGAACTTTGATCCATACCATTTTTATATATGAACCCAAAGTAGATTATAGTTCTAAATGTAAAATCTAAAACTCTAAAATTTCTAAAATAAGCACAGGAGAAAATCTTCATAACCTTGGGTTAGGCAAAGATTTTGTAAATATGACACGAATAACACAATCTGTAAAAGAAAAATTGATAAATTGGACTTTATTGGAATGAACCTTTTGCTCTTCAGAGGACAGTTTTAGGAGAATGAAAACACAAATTATAGACTGAGAAAAAAAATATTTGTAAAGCATAAACCTGATAAGGGACTTATATCCAGAATACAGGAAAAAAACAAAAAACAAAAACAAAAAAAACTCTGAAAATTCACCTACAAGAAAATAAACAACCCAGTTTTTTAAATGGAGAAAGATTGGAACAGACACTTCACCAAAGAAGGTGTATGGGTAGCAGTGTGAAAATGCTCCACATCATTCGTTCATGACTTTCATGGTGAAATACCACGATCTACCCATTAGAACAGCTCAGATAGAAAGACCATCAACTGTTGGCCATGGTGTGGAGGGACTGAAGCTCTCAAACACTGCTGGTGGGAATGTAAAATGACACACACGCTTTGGCAAACACGTTGGCAGTTTCTTAAGAAATGAAACAAACACCTGCTGTATGATGCAATAATTCCATGACCAGATATTTAGCCAATGGAAAGAAAGCATATGTCCACCCAGAGACTGTGCGTGAGTGTTTATAGCTGCTTTATTTATAATAGCCCAAACTTGGAAATGATTCAAACATCCATCACTGGTAAATGGATGATCAAACTGTGGCTAGCTGTATAATTGGAATATTATTTTGCAATAAAGAAAAATGAGCAATTGATATGCATGATGACGTGGATGAATGTCAAAATAATTATGCTGAGTGAAAGAAGCCAGGCAAAATGGGCATATACTGTATGATTCTATTTATATAAAACTCAAGAAGCTGCAGTGACAGAAAGCAGGTCAGTGGGGACGGGAGTATGGAGGACGAGAGGGAGGCATGACAGAAGGGCACAAGGAAACGTTTGGGAGTAATGGATATGTTCATTATCTGGATGATGGTGGTTTCACAGGTGTAATGCATATGTCAAAACTTACCAAATTGAATACTTTAAATATGTACAGGTTGTTGTATGCCCCTTACATGACATTCATAAAGCTGATTTTAGAAACAGAACAGCACTGGCCCTGAAGCATCAGTTCTGAGGTCTTCCTCTGAGCCTCAAGTGGCCCCACATGAAGATACTTGCAGACGAGACTCCATCTGCTGGCAGACGGGATGGTTCTCCACTAGTTTTGCAACAATTAGCAGCCTAAGGACTGGGGATTCCAGTAAGCCCCACATTTCATTTTGCCTTTAGTTGAAACCTCCACTCTTCATTTTATGTTTTAAAGATTATTTGAGAGAGAGAGAGAGCAGGGGGAGGGGCAGAGAGAGAGGGAGAGAATCCCAAGCAGACTCCATGCTGAGTGCGAAGCCCTTCACGGGGCTCAGTCCCAGGACTCTGAGATCATGACCTGAGCCAAAATCAAGAGTCGGACAGATGCTTCAACCAACTGAGCCACTCAGGGGCTCCTCCAGTCTTTATTTTAAAAACAAATTAGAGCAATGCTGGCTTGTTTTTTTTCACCTCTAAACTTTACAAGGACTCTAGCAAAGGATCACGTTGACACAGTGGAGCACGTGCTCAGCATATAGGTGAACTGGGAAGGGGAGCCCTTGCAGGTAATCAGGAACCAGATTATCGCATCTCAAAATCACTGGTAGTGGGAATCAAAGCCACGAACATTAGCTCTGGGACACGTAATGCAGGGGACAGTTGCGTGGTGCTTCGGAGCAGAAACCAAGGCTGCCTGTCCGGGTTCGAACCAGCTTCACTGGTTGTGTGACCCTGGGCATGTTATTGTCACCGCTCTATCCTGCAGTTTTCTTGTCAGTAGAGTAAGCATATTAG
The DNA here is from genome assembly GCF_011800145.1 of Mirounga leonina. Taxonomy (NCBI): domain Eukaryota; kingdom Metazoa; phylum Chordata; class Mammalia; order Carnivora; family Phocidae; genus Mirounga; species Mirounga leonina. The sequence continues at coordinate 459,641 of NW_023270739.1, read as the reverse complement.
GAGTGCCCACCTTATGGGGTTGTTAAAAGACTGAAGTGCGTTCATACGGTCTCGGCACGCGATAAGGGTCCCAGAAGTGCTCCTGCCATCGTCAACGTCGTCAGAATCTACTGGATAGTGGTGTTGTGTCCGGATAATGGCCAACGATGACCAGGTTCTAAAGCTGGCCCAGAGGGGTCTGTAAAACTATGCTGACCTGAAGCGTACAAGCAACATTTGCTGCTCGACAAGTTAGATGGCTGGAAAAGGTGCCGTTCCAGAGTTGAACTCCAGACCTGTACAAAAAACCACATCCACCCAGAAATCCCCCCAGAACGAGGCAAGTACCAAGCATTACGGAGGGAGAGAGTCCAGAGTCCCAGAGACACAGCCACCACATGAAAAGAATGCATAGGATCTTTTCTACCCGCCCACCTGATGGATGGCTTATCTGAAGATTTAGTAATGAGTTGGAAGCAATTTTCCTTCTGCATTCTAGAAGGCTTGACCTGTTCTTTCGTCTCTAGCGCTCTCTTGAGAAACCCAAAAGCATCTGGTATTTGATCTTTTGCACGAGACATGTCTTCCCTCTTTGGAAAGCCTGTGGGATCTGGTAGGAGCTTCTCTTTGTCCCTAGTGTGTGCTGGAGCCCCCTGCAATGAGCTTGGGGTGGGTCTGTGTTCACCCACGCTGTGGCGGACCTAGTGGACTCCCCCACTGCCTTCATTTCTGAGAAACGTCCTTGAGCCGCTACTTTCCTGTGCTCACCTCCCTCACCCGGGCTTCCTGCTGTTCACCTGGCCTGCTGGCCGCCCCCTGGCTTTCTCCGTCATCTCAGAAGCCTCCATCTGAGCACTCTTGATTAAGTTTGTGATGGTGGTTCTTTTTTTTTTTTTTTTATAAGATTTTTTTGTTTATTTGACAGCGAGATAGAGAGAGAGCACAAGTAGGCAGAGAGGCAGGCAGAGGGAGAGGGAGAAGCAGGCTCCCCGCTGAGCGGGGAACCCGACTATGCAGGGCTCGATCCCAGGACCCCGGGATCATGACCCGAGCCGAAGGCAGACGCTTAACGACTGAGCCACCCAGGCACCCCTGTGATGGTGGTTCTTTAATCCCCAAGAGAGCTTTCAGTTCTCTGACTGTTCCTTTTTATGGCATATTCTTCTCTTCCCATGAAGGCAGTGTCTTATCCTTCCAGGGATATTAATACCAGTGCCCCTGGTTTTGTCCTTTTCTTCCTCCTGTATTCTGTTTCTCCAAGTCTATCTTTCCAGATTTGTTGGTTGGTTGGCTCTCTTTCTTTCATGTCAGAGGCCTTCCTCAGAAAAAGTCTGGTATTTTGGGCTTGTCTACCTCCATGTGAAAGTGAGGAGCTTAAAAGCTGGCTGGGGTCATGGGCAGAGGGTGGGGAGGGTCACAGCCGGCTTGCTGCAGAGATCAGCCTGGGAGGGGACAGCCCCCGCTGTGCCCATGGTTGGTGTCTGCAGGCGTTCCCCCTTAAGGGAAGACTTTCCCAGGTGAGATGTTTCAGGCCCCTGCCATGGGGGCAGGTGGAGGGTGGGAGGCCCCCAGCAGAATGGGGGTGAGGCTGTGGGTCCGGCTGCCCCTTCTACCCCTCTCCAGTTACGAGGAACTCCTCAAGTGTAAGAGCAATGTCCTTGTCAGCTGTGTCTTAAATGCCCATTACAGGCCACGCACAGACCAATAAAGCAGAGAGACACAACATCTTGGTGACAGAAGAAATACAATTCTAGTATCATATGTCTATTATGTAAATAGAACCAGTGCAGAGAGGAAGTGTTTCCTTTCCCTCTATCCTTATGGAGAAGGATGAAACCAGCGAAAACATTATATGAACTACCCCATACTGGGGCTTTTCTCTTTGGTCTACTTTGCCATAGAGCGGAACACAGAATGAGAATGAGCAGACACCCGTCGTTTAGTTTAGTCAGAAAAGCTGAAGGCAGGGCGCCTGGGTGGCTCAGTTGATTAGGCGACTGCCTTTGGCTCGGGTCATGATCCTGGAGTCCCAGGATTGAGTCCCGCATCGGGCTCCCTGCTCAGTGGGGAGTCTGCTTCTCCCTCTCCCGTTTCCCGCTCTCATGCTCTCTCTCTCTCAAATAAATAAATAAAATCTTAAAAAAAAAAAGAAAGAAAAGCTGAAAGCAGGAAACTCTGAAGACACATTTACTGTCTTTGTTATGTAGCGTTATTTACGAAGTTGTCATAAAAGCAGTTCTCACCCGGCAGAAAGTTGACCCATATTGGAAAAGTCGTTCTTCTGAGTGTAGAAGGAGCTGATGATGAATTCCCAGATGGTTCCGTGGGCGAATGGGTGCTGGGTGCTCAGAGCATTGCTGCAGAGGCTATGCCCTCATCAGAAACTCCTGCATTGACCATTTCCTGTAACTCTATAAATAGAGTGAGAAGTGTTTTTCCTTGGAGTTCCCTTAGTTCAGAACTCTACTGTTGACCCCGTTCTCCTCTTCCCATGCTGCTTTTTGCCAGACTTGGGAGAAGTGGAAATGCATCCAGAACTTGTCTGCTCTGGCAAAATACAACACCATGGCCTTAATCTGAAAACTGAAAGAGGAAGTCCAAGGAGAAAAGTTTAAAAATGGGCACATCTTTTTTTTTTTATCAACTTCCTGAAGTCATAAAACCAAAGTTAACCTCCAGGACATAGCACTACCCCAGAAGTAACTGTCTTTCTACTCGGTTACTCTTGATCTTGAGCGAACTGGACTTCCATTGAGTTGTCCCCTAGGAGTTAAAGATAAAAGGGCTTTTTTCCTTAAAGCTACTCTTGCACGTCTGGCTGAGAATCTAGAGGCTACAGGGTTGGCAGGACAGAAATACATCCGTAGGCTGGACGCTGCTGGTCCCCCTGTGTGATCTGCTCCAGTCCGCGTCACTGGTTTAAGGGATGGACGTGAATCCTCATGTGTCTCAGGCCTCTGTTCTGGGGTACTGGTAGGGTTTTCCCCCTTCCTTTTGTGTTCAGCTCGGTGCATTCAAGGGTGTGTTTTGTGCATACACTTGAACGAGGCCTGGTCTTGCCTCTGGGGACGGTATTGTTTGGGGAAGGGCCACGTGCCCGTCATTCTGCAAACACTCAGAACAACCTGCTGTGCAGATAGAATTGACCCTGACCACGGGTACTGAAACCGCGACTCTAAGAAATGTGGTCACGAAACCCAGGTCACACGCAGCAGTGCCCTGGCCCCTGAGGGTGGGACTTGCATCCTCCCTGGCCGCTGCCAAGAACCGTAAAGGAGGACGCTGCTGGCTGCCTGGTGACTTCCCAGAGGCAGCGGGGAGGCCAGAGGGGTCGAGCCTGTGTCCCTCAGAAACCCTGCGGCTGCTTTACCATGGCCCTCGCTGTCTTTCCACCGGTCACAGCTCCCTCTGCTTGGGAAACCTGCCCCCTCCTGCGGTCCTGGATTCCATGGATGTGACCTCATCCTCCCAGTTGCCTGAGCCAGAGCATAGGTTTATCATTGACTCTGTCCCGCATCCAGCTGCGGGGAGCCACCAATGTTAGCCCCGCGTGTTCTGCCGGTCCTCCCTCCCAACACCCATCCTGGGGACGGTCGGTCTCGTAAGGACTCTGGCTGCTTCTCGTCCTGTCCCCCTTACAAGCAGGTCCCACCCTGTGGCCAGGACGTAGTAATGCAGGTGTTGCCATGCCCCATGGCTGCTCAGTACCCCGCCCTGACTCCCAGGGCTCAGAGGCCGAGGACCACACCCCTGCCCCTGATGAGCTGTGATGCCCACCACCACCCACCTCTCCTGCTTCTGCCGATCATCCCTCCCCACTTCCCCCTGTGCTGCATCGGCAACAGTCACAAAATCTCTGTGCCCCACCCCCGCATCAGGGCTAGGATGTATTCCCCCGCCACTGGGATCTGAGCTTGCCTTGTGACTTGCCCTGAGCCACAGCACGTGGCAGAAGTAACACTGTAGAGCTTACACGTGTGGTCATGCAGTCCCCGCACTCACCGTGGGATACTGCGCATCTGAAGACTCTGAAGACGGGGCCCAAACTGCTGACCCGCAGACTTGGGAAGCATATGTACTGGTTGTGTTTTAAGCCACTATGTTGCAGGTTGTTTGTTACGCAGCAGCATGCAACTGACAAGTCTCAGAGCGGATGGTGCGGCCCTTCTCAGCTGTTTACTGATGATGCTTTAGGTCACCGTGCCCATGGCTGCTCCCTTAGCCTCGTGCCTGTCACTGTTTTCTGCATTGCTTTCTCGTCATCTTTTGGGATTCAACTCGGGCATCCCCTCCTTCAAGGAGCCTTTCTGGACCCTCCTCGCCCTGCCCCCCCAGGATTCCCCACATTTCAGCCTCTGCAGTCGTGTTTGTTCGTGTCTCCTCCCCTATGAGTTGGACGAGTTCTTTACCTCTCTGAACTGCTGGGTTTCTCCTCTGAAAATGGGGCGGATACCACCTGCCCTGCCTGGGTACTGGGGAACTTAGCACAACACATCTGGCTGTTACTGGGGCGAGGCTCAGCCAGTGCTTCCGGCTCCCTCTCTGCCCTGGGGCTGTGAGTCCCTCCTGGGCTAAGATTGCCTCTTCCAGTGTCTTGTCCAGGGTTAAGCCAGTCACCAGCTCAGGTGGACCCTCATGTGTTTCCGGAAGTTCATAAAACGTGGTCTCCCCACCCAAAGGTGATCAGCACGGGTTGAGCCCAAAAAATGAAGGCTTAGCCTTACAGAGTCGGCTGTTGGGTGTCTGATGTCATTCTGCTGTCACCAGGCAGGGCCTCCCTTGTTCCTAAGTGTCATCATTTGGTGTTGTCCCAGGGGAGGCCCTGGGTCCTCTCACTTCTCTGTCCCCTGCCGGGTACATGCTTTAGTGCTGGGCTTCCGTCTGCATCGGAGCAGAGCTTTTGTGTGGCAAACACGAATCTCATCTCCAGTGACTACCGATTCTTGCGACAAGCTTCTCAGCTCAGATTTCATTTTGCGACAGGCACACGATGTGTGCGAAGTTACAGCTTTCCCTGTAATTATTTTAATTTCACCACCAACAAAAATAAGATGAGATTTAAAAACAAGAGCCCCGGTTTCAGGAAAATGGGAAGTTTGCCGGGTTTGAAGTGAAGAGAGATACTATCATCCAGGGTGAACTTTGTGTGAAACTGGCAGTTTTCTTGAAAGTATTTGGGAACATTCTTCTTGCACCTTTTTCTTTGTTTAAAGATTTATTTATTTTAGGGAATGAGAGAGAGAGAGAGCATGAATGGGAGGGGCAGAGGGAGAGGGAATCTCAGGCCGACTCTATGCTGAGCAGGGAGCCTGACGCGGGGCTCGATCCCATGACCCCGAGATGATGGCCTGAGCCAACACCAAGAGTCGGACGCTCAGGCCTGTCCACCCAGGTGCCCCTCTCCTTGCACCTTTAAAGATGAAGGTGCAGAGACTCATAGCCATTTTCACATACCAAATTCTTTTGATTACAAAATGCTGATGCCTTAGGCGTCGTTGGGGAAGATCTTAGATGTCCCCAGATAAATCTGTGTGGTGTGCAAACTACTCCTAATTACCCCGCCTTTGGCTTAATTCATTAAAACACCCACTGCCACACTCTGGTGCTCTGCTTCAGATTCTATCAGAGGCATTTTCTGCACTGACTTTGGAAGCACGTTAAACATTAGGCAGGTGGCAGTGGTTAATCAATTTCTATGAACTTCTGGCGCCGGGTGAAGGTACAGAGGGCTTTGTAGTGCTTCTCTGTTTATTTTGAAATGTTATTTTAAATGCTAGCCCAACAAATTCAGCTGAAGGCTCTAAATATTAAAGATCTAAAAGGTATACAGAGAAGGGGCGCCTGGGTGGCTCAGTTGTTAAGCGTCTGCCTTCGGCTCAGGTCATGATCCCAGGGTCCTGGGATCAAGCCCCACATCCGGCTCCCTGCTCCGTGGGGAGTCTGCTTCTCCCTCTCCCTCTGCTGTGCTCTCACTCTCTCGGTCAAATAAATAAAATCTTTAAAAAAAAAAAAAAGGTATACAGAGAAGTATAAAGAATCTGACAAGGTAATGAATTACAGTTGGTGGAAAATGGAAAAATTCCTTGCCTGATAGCTCTTCTCTGCCATGGAAATGGTACTGCTCTGACAAAAATCCCATCCTTTACCTTTGGACCACTCAGTAAAGTCTTATCAGACTTAATTTCGCAACAGAAAATGTAAATAGGTTTCTATAAGGTGGCATTAGCAAGCACATTAAGTATAATTCGAGGGGGTTTACAGTGTAATAAGTTCGGGTTGCTTACAGAAAGAGAAGTCGTAGCAAAGTAGAAGTCCCAGGCTTGGCCCTATGTATTCGGACCCTTTTGTGTCAGCTACGAGCACTGGGTGGGGGAAATTCAAGCCCAGCTCCATCTGTTCTTTCTCTTGAGTATCTGATCCCATAGCGTATAAAACTGTTTTGACAGTTGGGACAATATCGAGCTGTTATTTATTTATTTTTTTTTAGATTTTATTTATTTGCGAGAGAGAGAATGAGAGGCAGAGAGCATGAGAGGGAGGAGGGTCAGAGGGAGAAGCAGACTCCCTGCTGAGCGGGGAGCCCGATGCGGGACTCGATCCCGGGACTCCAGGATCATGACCTGAGCCGAAGGCAGTCGCTTAACCGACTGAGCCACCCAGGCGCCCTCGAGCTGTTATTTAATATTTTATTTCAGAAGATATTTACGAAGGGCCTGGCAGGTCCAAGAAATTCCGTTAGTAATGTAGGGATGCAGAGACGGGTCAGACCCTGTCACAGCCCCAGGAGCCAACAAGGACGTGATTCCTCCTTGGCCTTTGATTCCAAGCATTTGATGAAGTGAAAGTCAAAGCACCTACTTTATGTTAGCACAGAACTTCTCCCATGTTCTCTGTCAGTCGCTTCTAAGGTGGAGAGTTAGCTGATCATCCATTCATGCCCTAACCCCAAGGCCTCTCCCTTGGGGGTAAAGGGGTTGATGGCTGGCAGCCCCGCTCCCTCCATCCCTGTTTGACACAAGTTCTCTCCTGCCGACTTGGAACTTTGTTGTTCACTATGAGGCTTAGACTTACGTTTCCCTCTTACATGCTTTGTATTTAAGTCCCGATGGTAATTATACATCACTGTGCAAATTTCTGATCACTTTCCCAACGCAGAACCACGCTGACTTCTGATCTAGATATCCTTACGTTCTGTTGTCTTTGGACACGCTGGGTTTGTCTGTGCCATCTGAGTGATGGCAGGCCGCACTTGCTAACACAGAGCCCGGGGAGTCTTCACAGACTTTCACCGAGTTACTGCTGGGGTCACCTGCAGGGGCACATGCTGTGCCCATCTTAGCTAGGCGCTGGAAACAGAAACTGGACACCTCCTGCACCATAAGGATTGTGCGAGAACTATGGATACAGAGATTAGCAAAATACATTCTCTGCCCTCAAGGCAGATGTGAAACGTTCTCATGCTGCATATAATCGGGGCTCTGTCAGAATCCAGCCCAGGTGCTGCGGGACCCCAGAGGAGGGTGTGTTGGGCCCTGCTTGGCTTCACAGAGTAAGAGCTCATCATGCCATTAGCAACTCATTTTAGCCTAATCTTTTCAAAAGTCATGCCATCTAAGAGTTGGTGATTTGGAAAATACTATATGGTGAAGGTTGTGGGTTAGTGTTGAAATCCTTCCAGCGCTTCACCTGCCCTCCGTGACACAAAATGGTAATAGTGTCTACGTCTCCTTCTTTCTGCCTCTCTTTCCCTTCCTTCCTTCTTTCTTGTCATTTCTTTCTTTTCTTTTCTTTTTTTAATGTTCTATAGTTTTTGCATACTCTGCTCAAAGGAATAGTCTGATTGGTAAATGCTCTACTGAGACCTAAAAGGAGAATTTCAGCAGTTTACATTCAGCAGTATTACATTTCTGAAATAACAAGATGCAGCTCTAACATTTAAGCTGGGCGGGAAAGAAAAGAGGTGTTGAGAGAGCGCCCCGGTAGGCCTCGGGTTCGGGAAGGAACGTCAGGATTACACGGAACATGCATCTTGGTGGGAGCCGGGCGGGGAGCTCCACGGTCCTTTCCCCAGACTCTCGGCCCCCGTGGAAGCCTCTCTGCATGAGGAAACCGAAG